>NW_027012938.1:313897-319485 GCF_036934945.1 Oncorhynchus masou masou
AAGAGTGTTGGACTGGAAACCAACAGGATAGTAGATCTCCAGGAAGAGGGTTGGACTGGAAACCAACAGGACAGTAGATCTCCAGGAAGAGGGTTGAACTGGAAACCAACAGGACAGTAGATCTCCAGGAAGAGGGTTGAACTGGAAACCAACATGACAGTAGATCTCCAGGAAGAGGGTTGAACTGGAAACCAACAGGACAGTAGATCTCCAGGAAGAGGGTTGGACTGGAAACCAACAGGACAGTAGATCTCCAGGAAGAGGGTTGAACTGGAAACCAACAGGACAGTAGATCTCCAGGAAGAGGGTTGAACTGGAAACCAACAGGACAGTAGGTGTCCAGGAAGAGGGTTGAACTGGAAACCACCAGGACAGTAGATCTCCAGGAAGAGGGTTGGACTGGAAACCAACAGGACAGTAGATCTCCAGGAAGAGGGTTGGACTGGAAACCAACAGGACAGTAGATCTCCAGGAAGAGGGTTGAACTGGAAATCAACAGGACAGTAGATCTCCAGGAAGAGGGTTGGACTGGAAACCAACAGGACAGTAGATCTCCAGGAAGAGGGTTGAACTGGAAACCAACAGGACAGTAGATCTCCAGGAAGAGGGTTGGACTGGAAACCAACAGGACAGTAGATCTCCAGGAAGAGGTTGAACTGGAAACCAACAGGACAGTAGATCTCCAGGAAGAGGGTTGGACTAGAAACCAACAGGACAGTAGATCTCCAGGAAGAGGGTTGGACTAGAAACCAACAGGACAGTAGATCTCCAGGAAGAGGGTTGGACTGGAAACCAACAGGACAGTAGATCTCCAGGAAGAGGGTTGGACTAGAAACCAACAGGACAGTAGATCTCCAGGAAGAGGGTTGGACTGGAAACCAACAGGACAGTAGATCTCCAGGAAGAGGGTTGGACTGGAAACCAACAGGACAGTAGATCTCCAGGAAGAGGGTTGGACTAGAAACCAACAGGACAGTAGATCTCCAGGAAGAGGGTTGGACTGGAAACCAACAGGACAGTAGATCTCCAGGAAGAGGGTTGGACTGGAAACCAACAGGACAGTAGATCTCCAGGAAGAGGGTTGGACTGGAAACCAACAGGACAGTAGATCTCCAGGAAGAGGGTTGGACTAGAAACCAACAGGACAGTAGATCTCCAGGAAGAGGGTTGGACTAGAAACCAACAGGACAGTAGATCTCCAGGAAGAGGGTTGGACTGGAAACCAACAGGACAGTAGATCTCCAGGAAGAGGGTTGGACTGGAAACCAACAGGACAGTAGATCTCCAGGAAGAGGGTTGAACTAGAAACCAACAGGACAGTAGATCTCCAGGAAGAGGGTTGGACTGGAAACCAACAGGACAGTAGATCTCCAGGAAGAGGGTTGGACTAGAAACCAACAGGACAGTAGATCTCCAGGAAGAGGGTTGGACTGGAAGCCAACAGGACAGTAGATCTCCAGGAAGAGGGTTGGACTAGAAACCAACAGGACAGTAGATCTCCAGGAAGAGGGTTGGACTGGAAACCAACAGGACAGTAGATCTCCAGGAAGAGGGTTGGACTAGAAACCAACAGGACAGTAGATCTCCAGGAAAAGGGTTGGACTGGAAACCAACAGGACAGTAGATCTCCAGGAAGAGGGTTGGACTAGAAACCAACAGGACAGTAGATCTCCAGGAAGAGGGTTGGACTGGAAACCAACAGGACAGTAGATCTCCAGGAAGAGGGTTGGACTAGAAACCAACAGGACAGTAGATCTCCAGGAAGAGGGTTGGACTAGAAACCAACAGGACAGTAGATCTCCAGGAAGAGGGTTGGACTAGAAGCCAACAGGACAGTAGATCTCCAGGAAGAGGGTTGGACTAGAAACCAACAGGACAGTAGATCTCCAGGAAGAGGGTTGGACTAGAAACCAACAGGACAGTAGATCTCCAGGAAGAGGTTGGACTAGAAACCAACAGGACAGTAGATCTCCAGGAAGAGGGTTGGACTGGAAACCAACAGGACAGTAGATCTCCAGGAAGAGGGTTGGACTAGAAACCAACAGGACAGTAGATCTCCAGGAAGAGGGTTGGACTGGAAACCAACAGGACAGTAGATCTCCAGGAAGAGGGTTGGACTGGAAACCAACAGGACAGTAGATCTCCAGGAAGAGGGTTGGACTGGAAACCAACAGGACAGTAGATCTCCAGGAAGAGGGTTGGACTGGAAACCAACAGGACAGTAGATCTCCAGGAAGAGGGTTGGACTAGAAACCAACAGGACAGTAGATCTCCAGGAAGAGGGTTGGACTAGAAACCAACAGGACAGTAGATCTCCAGGAAGAGGGTTGGACTGGAAACCAACAGGACAGTAGATCTCCAGGAAGAGGGTTGGACTGGAAACCAACAGGACAGTAGATCTCCAGGAAGAGGGTTGAACTAGAAACCAACAGGACAGTAGATCTCCAGGAAGAGGGTTGGACTGGAAACCAACAGGACAGTAGATCTCCAGGAAGAGGGTTGGACTAGAAACCAACAGGACAGTAGATCTCCAGGAAGAGGGTTGGACTGGAAGCCAACAGGACAGTAGATCTCCAGGAAGAGGGTTGGACTAGAAACCAACAGGACAGTAGATCTCCAGGAAGAGGGTTGGACTGGAAACCAACAGGACAGTAGATCTCCAGGAAGAGGGTTGGACTAGAAACCAACAGGACAGTAGATCTCCAGGAAGAGGGTTGGACTGGAAACCAACAGGACAGTAGATCTCCAGGAAGAGGGTTGGACTAGAAACCAACAGGACAGTAGATCTCCAGGAAGAGGGTTGGACTGGAAACCAACAGGACAGTAGATCTCCAGGAAGAGGGTTGGACTAGAAACCAACAGGACAGTAGATCTCCAGGAAGAGGGTTGGACTAGAAACCAACAGGACAGTAGATCTCCAGGAAGAGGGTTGGACTAGAAACCAACAGGACAGTAGATCTCCAGGAAGAGGGTTGGACTAGAAACCAACAGGACAGTAGATCTCCAGGAAGAGGGTTGGACTAGAAACCAACAGGACAGTAGATCTCCAGGAAGAGGTTGGACTAGAAACCAACAGGACAGTAGATCTCCAGGAAGAGGGTTGGACTAGAAACCAACAGGACAGTAGATTTCCAGGAAGAGGGTTGAACTAGAAACCAACAGGACAGTAGATCTCCAGGAAGAGGGTTGGACTAGAAGCCAACAGGACAGTAGATCTCCAGGAAGAGGGTTGGACTAGAAGCCAACAGGACAGTAGATCTCCAGGAAGAGGGTTGGACTAGAAACCAACAGGACAGTAGATCTCCAGGAAGAGGGTTGGACTGGAAGCCAACAGGACAGTAGATCTCCAGGAAGAGGGTTGGACTAGAAACCAACAGGACAGTAGATCTCCAGGAAGAGGGTTGGACTGGAAACCAACAGGACAGTAGATCTCCAGGAAGAGGGTTGGACTAGAAACCAACAGGACAGTAGATCTCCAGGAAGAGGGTTGGACTGGAAACCAACAGGACAGTAGATCTCCAGGAAGAGGTTGGACTAGAAACCAACAGGACAGTAGATCTCCAGGAAGAGGGTTGGACTGGAAACCAACAGGACAGTAGATCTCCAGGAAGAGGGTTGGACTAGAAACCAACAGGACAGTAGATCTCCAGGAAGAGGGTTGGACTAGAAACCAACAGGACAGTAGATCTCCAGGAAGAGGGTTGGACTAGAAACCAACAGGACAGTAGATCTCCAGGAAGAGGGTTGGACTAGAAACCAACAGGACAGTAGATCTCCAGGAAGAGGGTTGGACTAGAAACCAACAGGACAGTAGATCTCCAGGAAGAGGGTTGGACTAGAAACCAACAGGACAGTAGATCTCCAGGAAGAGGGTTGGACTAGAAACCAACAGGACAGTAGATCTCCAGGAAGAGGGTTGAACTAGAAACCAACAGGACAGTAGATCTCCAGGAAGAGGGTTGGACTAGAAGCCAACAGGACAGTAGATCTCCAGGAAGAGGGTTGGACTAGAAGCCAACAGGACAGTAGATCTCCAGGAAGAGGGTTGGACTAGAAACCAACAGGACAGTAGATCTCCAGGAAGAGGGTTGAACTAGAAACCAACAGGACAGTAGATCTCCAGGAAGAGGGTTGGACTAGAAGCCAACAGGACAGTAGATCTCCAGGAAGAGGGTTGGACTAGAAACCAACAGGACAGTAGATCTCCAGGAAAAGGGTTGGACTGGAAACCAACAGGACAGTAGATCTCCAGGAAGAGGGTTGGACTGGAAACCAACAGGACAGTAGATCTCCAGGAAGAGGGTTGGACTAGAAACCAACAGGACAGTAGATCTCCAGGAAGAGGATTGGACTGGAAACCAACAGGACAGTAGATCTCCAGGAAGAGGGTTGGACTAGAAACCAACAGGACAGTAGATCTCCAGGAAAAGGGTTGGACTGGAAACCAACAGGACAGTAGATCTCCAGGAAGAGGGTTGGACTGGAAACCAACAGGACAGTAGATCTCCAGGAAGAGGGTTGGACTAGAAACCAACAGGACAGTAGATCTCCAGGAAGAGGATTGGACTGGAAACCAACAGGACAGTAGATCTCCAGGAAGAGTGTTGGACTAGAAGCCAACAGGACAGTAGATCTCCAGGAAGAGGGTTGGACTAGAAACCAACAGGACAGTAGATCTCCAGGAAGAGGGTTGGACTGGAAACCAACAGGACAGTAGATCTCCAGGAAGAGGGTTGGACTGGAAACCAACAGGACAGTAGATCTCCAGGAAGAGGATTGGACTAGAAGCCAACAGGACAGTAGATCTCCAGGAAGAGGGTTGGACTGGAAACCAACAGGACAGTAGATCTCCAGGAAGAGGATTGGACTAGAAACCAACAGGACAGTAGATCTCCAGGAAGAGGGTTGAACTGCCCTGCTGTAGACAATCAGCCCTGCGTGGAATGAGATACCTGTTTGATACCTTTTTTTATACCTATAAAAAAAGAGTAATCCCCAAAAATGCAATAATAGTAGCTATTATTGAGTAATGCTATGTGGTATAACTGAAGTACATTCCCTAACAATGTCATTGTACAAAAAATGTATGTTTCTGGCTCCAACAGTGCAGTAAAATGTCACTCAAAACACAATGCCAATACACAAGTCACCAAAAGATGATATCAAGAAATGACAGAACTCATGTCTATTATCAACGGGTTACCAATGTGGTTAGTACAGAACAAATATTTTTTGAATCATACCCATGTTTTATGGTCTGATATACCACCAATCAGCATTCAGGGCTCGAACCACCTAGTTTATAAGAGTTTATATAGTTTGAAAGGACACACACAGGTGTCTATGGATGGTTCATGGAAGGGAGGATGGATGGTTGTGGTTTGATTTGGACGGTTGTGGTTTGATTTCATTGGTCGATTTACAAATAGAAATGGTACAAATAAAAATGATCTCTCTACTGGTACCATGAGGACAACTGCCTCCCTCATCTCTCTCTCTACTGGTACCATGAGGACAACTGCCTCCCTCATCTCTCTCTACTGGTACCATGAGAACAACTGCCTCCCTCATCTCTCTCTCTACTGGTA
>NW_027012938.1:319985-324985 GCF_036934945.1 Oncorhynchus masou masou
CTCATGGTACCAGTAGAGAGAGATGAGGAGGCAGTTGTCCTCATGGTACCAGTAGAGAGAGATGAGGGAGGCAGTTGTCCTCATGGTACCAGTAGAGAGATCATTTTTATTTGTACCATTTCTATTTGTAAATCGACCAATGAAATCAAACCACAACCGTCCAAATCAAACCACAACCATCCATCCTCCCTTCCATGACCCATCCATAGACACCTGTGTGTGTCCTTTCAAACTATATAAACTCTTATAAACTAGGTGGTTCGAGCCCTGAATGCTGATTGGTGGTATATCAGACCATAAAACATGGGTATGATTCCAAAATATTTGTTCTGTACTAACCACATTGGTAACCCGTTGATAATAGACATGAGTTCTGTCATTTCTTGATATCATCTTTTGGTGACTTGTGTATTGGCATTGTGTTTTGAGTGACATTTTACTGCACTGTTGGAGCCAGAAACATACATTTTTTGTACAATGACATTGTTAGGGAATGTACTTCAGTCATACCACATAGCATCACTCAATTATAGCTACTATTATTGCATTTTTGGGGATTACTCTTTTTTATAGGTATAAAAAAAGGTATCAAACAGGTATCTCATTCCACGCAGGGCTGATTGTCTACAGCAGGGCAGTTCAACCCTCTTCCTGGAGATCTACTGTCCTGTTGGCTTCTAGTCCAACCCTCTTCCTGGAGATCTACTGTCCTGTTGGCTTCTAGTCCAACCCTCTTCCTGGAGATCTACTGTCCTGTTGGCTTCTAGTTCAACCCTCTTCCTGGAGATCTACTGTCCTGTTGGCTTCTAGTCCAACCCTCTTCCTGGAGATCTACTGTCCTGTTGGCTTCTAGTCCAATCCTCTTCCTGGAGATCTACTGTCCTGTTGGCTTCTAGTCCAATCCTCTTCCTGGAGATCTACTGTCCTGTTGGCTTCTAGTCAATCCTCTTCCTGGAGATCTACTGTCCTGTTGGCTTCTAGTCCAACCCTCTTCCTGGAGATCTACTGTCCTGTTGGCTTCTAGTCCAACCCTCTTCCTGGAGATCTACTGTCCTGTTGGTTTCCAGTCCAACCCTCTTCCTGGAGATCTACTGTCCTGTTGGCTTCTAGTCCAACCCTCTTCCTGGAGATCTACTGTCCTGTTGGCTTCTAGTCCAACCCTCTTCCTGGAGATCTACTGTCCTGTTGGCTTCTAGTCCAACCCTCTTCCTGGAGATCTACTGTCCTGTTGGCTTCTAGTCCAACCCTCTTCCTGGAGATCTACTGTCCTGTTGGTTTCTAGTCCAACCCTTTTCCTGGAGATCTACTGTCCTGTTGGTTTCCAGTTCAACCCTCTTCCTGGAGATCTACTGTCCTGTTGGTTTCTAGTCCAACCCTCTTCCTGGAGATCTACTGTCCTGTTGGTTTCTAGTCCAACCCTTTTCCTGGAGATCTACTGTCCTGTTGGTTTCCAGTTCAACCCTCTTCCTGGAGATCTACTGTCCTGTTGGTTTCTAGTCCAACCCTCTTCCTGGAGATCTACTGTCCTGTTGGTTTCTAGTCCAACCCTCTTCCTGGAGATCTACTGTCCTGTTGGTTTCTAGTCCAACCCTCTTCCTGGAGATCTACTGTCCTGTTGGTTTCTAGTCCAACCCTCTTCCTGGAGATCTACTGTCCTGTTGGTTTCTAGTCCAACCCTCTTCCTGGAGATCTACTGTCCTGTTGGTTTCTAGTCCAACCCTCTTCCTGGAGATCTACTGTCCTGTTGGTTTCTAGTCCAACCCTCTTCCTGGAGATCTACTGTCCTGTTGGTTTCTAGTCCAACCCTCTTCCTGGAGATCTACTGTCCTGTTTGCTTCCAGTTCAACCCTCTTCCTGGAGATCTACTGTCCTGTTGGTTTCCAGTCCAACCCTCTTCCTGGAGATCTACTGTCCTGTTGGTTTCCAGTCCAACCCTCTTCCTGGAGATCTACTGTCCTGTTGGTTTCCAGTCCAACCCTCTTCCTGGAGATCTACTGTCCTGTTTGCTTCCAGTCCAACCCTCTTCCTGGAGATCTACTGTCCTGTTGGTTTCCAGTCCAACCCTCTTCCTGGAGATCTACTGTCCTGTTTGCTTCCAGTCCAACCCTCTTCCTGGAGATCTACTGTCCTGTTGGTTTCTAGTCCAATCCTCTTCCTGGAGATCTACTGTCCTGTTGGTTTCTAGTCCAACCCTCTTCCTGGAGATCTACTGTCCTGTTGGTTTCCAGTCCAACCCTCTTCCTGGAGATCTACTGTCCTGTTGGCTTCCAGTCCAACCCTCTTCCTGGAGATCTACTGTCCTGTTGGTTTCCAGTCCAACCCTCTTCCTGGAGATCTACTGTCCTGTTGGTTTCCAGTCCAACCCTCTTCCTGGAGATCTACTGTCCTGTTGGTTTCCAGTTCAACCCTCTTCCTGGAGATCTACTGTCCTGTTGGCTTCCAGTCCAACCCTCTTCCTGGAGATCTACTGTCCTGTTGGTTTCCAGTCCAACCCTCTTCCTGGAGATCTACTGTCCTGTTGGTTTACAGTCCAACCCTCTTCCTGGAGATCTACTGTCCTGTTGGTTTCTAGTCCAACCCTCTTCCTGGAGATCTACTGTCCTGTTGGTTTCCAGTCCAACCCTCTTCCTGGAGATCTACTGTCCTGTTGGTTTACAGTCCAACCCTCTTCCTGGAGATCTACTGTCCTGTTGGTTTCTAGTCCAACCCTCTTCCTGGAGATCTACTGTCCTGTTGGTTTCCAGTCCAACCCTCTTCCTGGAGATCTACTGTCCTGTTGGTTTCTAGTCCAACCCTCTTCCTGGAGATCTACTGTCCTGTTGGTTTCCAGTCCAACCCTCTTCCTGGAGATCTACTGTCCTGTTGGTTTCCAGTCCAACCCTCTTCCTGGAGATCTACTGTCCTGTTGGTTTCCAGTCCAACCCTCTTCCTGGAGATCTACTGTCCTGTTGGTTTCCAGTCCAACCCTCTTCCTGGAGATCTACTGTCCTGTTGGTTTCTAGTCCAACCCTCTTCCTGGAGATCTACTGTCCTGTTGGTTTCCAGTCCAACCCTCTTCCTGGAGATCTACTGTCCTGTTGGTTTCCAGTCCAACCCTCTTCCTGGAGATCTACTGTCCTGTTGGTTTCTAGTCCAACCCTCTTCCTGGAGATCTACTGTCCTGTTGGTTTCCAGTCCAACCCTCTTCCTGGAGATCTACTGTCCTGTTGGTTTCCAGTCCAACCCTCTTCCTGGAGATCTACTGTCCTGTTGGTTTCTAGTCCAACCCTCTTCCTGGAGATCTACTGTCCTGTTGGTTTCCAGTCCAACCCTCTTCCTGGAGATCTACTGTCCTGTTGGTTTCCAGTCCAACCCTCTTCCTGGAGATCTACTGTCCTGTTGGCTTCTAGTCCAATCCTCTTCCTGGAGATCTACTGTCCTGTTGGTTTCTAGTCCAACCCTCTTCCTGGAGATCTACTGTCCTGTTGGTTTCCAGTCCAACCCTCTCCCTGGAGATCTACTGTCCTGTTGGTTTCCAGTCCAACCCTCTTCCTGGAGATCTACTGTCCTGTTGGTTTCTAGTCCAACCCTCTTCCTGTAGATCTACTGTCCTGTTGGTTTCTAGTCCAACCCTCTTCCTGGAGATCTACTGTCCTGTTGGCTTCTAGTCCAACCCTCTTCCTGGAGATCTACTGTCCTGTTGGTTTCTAGTCCAACCCTCTTCCTGGAGATCTACTGTCCTGTTGGTTTCCAGTCCAACCCTCTTCCTGGAGATCTACTGTCCTGTTGGTTTCCAGTCCAACCCTCTTCCTGGAGATCTACTGTCCTGTTGGTTTCCAGTCCAACCCTCTTCCTGGAGATCTACTGTCCTGTTGGTTTCCAGTCCAACCCTCTTCCTGGAGATCTACTGTCCTGTTGGTTTCCAGTCCAACCCTCTTCCTGGAGATCTACTGTCCTGTTGGTTTCCAGTCCAACCCTCTTCCTGGAGATCTACTGTCCTGTTGGTTTCTAGTCCAACCCTCTTCCTGGAGATCTACTGTCCTGTTGGTTTCCAGTCCAACCCTCTTCCTGGAGATCTACTGTCCTGTTGGTTTCCAGTCCAACCCTCTTCCTGGAGATCTACTGTCCTGTTGGTTTCCAGTCCAACCCTCTTCCTGGAGATCTACTGTCCTGTTGGTTTCTAGTCCAACCCTCTTCCTGGAGATCTACTGTCCTGTTGGTTTCTAGTCCAACCCTCTTCCTGGAGATCTACTGTCCTGTTGGTTTCTAGTCCAACCCTCTTCCTGGAGATCTACTGTCCTGTTGGTTTCCAGTCCAACCCTCTTCCTGGAGATCTACTGTCCTGTTGGTTTCTAGTCCAACCCTTCTCCTGGAGATCTACTGTCCTGTTGGTTTCTAGTCCAACCCTCTTCCTGGAGATCTACTGTCCTGTTGGTTTCCAGTCCAACCCTCTTCCTGGAGATCTACTGTCCTGTTGGTTTCTAGTCCAACCCTCTTCCTGGAGATCTACTGTCCTGTTGGTTTCCAGTCCAACCCTCTTCCTGGAGATCTACTGTCCTGTTGGTTTCCAGTTCAACCCTCTTCCTGGAGATCTACTGTCCTGTTGGCTTCCAGTCCAACCCTCTTCCTGGAGATCTACTGTCCTGTTGGTTTCCAGTTCAACCCTCTTCCTGGAGATCTACTGTCCTGTTGGTTTCTAGTCCAACCCTCTTCCTGGAGATCTACTGTCCTGTTGGTTTCCAGTCCAACCCTCTTCCTGGAGATCTACTGTCCTGTTGGTTTCCAGTCCAACCCTCTTCCTGGAGATCTACTGTCCTGTTGGTTTCCAGTCCAACCCTCTTCCTGGAGATCTACTGTCCTGGTGGTTTCCAGTTCAACCCTCTTCCTGGACACCTACTGTCCTGTTGGTTTCCAGTTCAACCCTCTTCCTGGAGATCTACTGTCCTGTTGGTTTCCAGTTCAACCCTCTTCCTGGAGATCTACTGTCCTGTTGGTTTCCAGTCCAACCCTCTTCCTGTAGA
>NW_027012938.1:329985-344985 GCF_036934945.1 Oncorhynchus masou masou
CACAAAACTAACCAAGCTGCATTTTGGTCCGCCTCTCCTTCAACAGAAGAAAGCCGTGACACCTGGTCTGTGTTCTCCCTTTACCCTCCCTCCCTGGTCTGTGTTCTCCCTCTAGCCTCCCTCCCTGGTCTGTGTTCTCCCTTTACCCTCCCTCCCTGGTCTGTGTTCTCCCTCTACCCTCCCTCCCTGGTCTGTGTTCTCCCTCTAGCCTCCCTCCCTGGTCTGTGTTCTCCCTCTACCCTCCCTCCCTGATCTGTGTTCTCCCTCTAGCCTCCCTCCCTGGTCTGTGTTCTCCCTCTAGCCTTCCTCCCTGGTCTGTGTTCTCCCTCTAGCCTTCCTCCCTGGTCTGTGTTCTCCCTCTACCCTCTATCTACCCTTCCTCCCTGGTCTGTGTTCTCCCTCTACCCTCTCTCTACCCTCCCTCCCTGGTCTGTGTTCTCCCTCTAGCCTTCCTCCCTGGTCTGTGTTCTCCCTCTAGCCTTCCTCCCTGGTCTGTGTTCTCCCTCTACCCTCTATCTACCCTCCCTCCCTGGTCTGTGTTCTCCCTCTACCCTCTATCTGCCCTCCCTCCCTGGTCTGTGTTCTCCCTCTACCCTCTCTCTACCCTCCCTCCCTGGTCTGTGTTCTCCCCCTTTCCTCTATCTACCCTCCCTCCCTGGTCTGTGTTCTCTCTCTACCATCCCTCCCTGGTGTGTGTTCTCCCTCTAGTGTTAAACACTTAGTGTTAAACACCACATGATTAACACAGTGAGTAATGTTGTAATGTACTGTATGTCACAACTGTATTCATACTGTACCTCATTACTGTATTTCTACTGTACTTCATTACTGTATTTCTGCTGTACTTCATTACTGTATTTCTGCTGTACTTCATTACTGTATTTCTACTGTACTTCACAACTGTATTTCTACTTTACTTCATTACTGTATTTCTACTGTTCTTCATTACTGTATTTCTACTGTACTTCAGTACTGTATTTTTACTGTTCTTCATTATTGTATTTCTACTGTTCTCCATTACTGTATTTCTACTGTACTTCATTACTGTATTTCTACTGTTCTTCATTACTGTATTTCTACTGTTCTTCATGACTGTATTTCTACTGTACTTCATTACTGTATTTCTACTGTTCTTCATTATTGTATTTTTACTGTTCTTCATTCTTGTATTTTTACTGTTCTTCATTACTGTATTTCTACTGTACTTCATTACTGTATTTCTACTGTTCTTCATTACTGTATTTCTACTGTTCTTCATTACTGTATTTCTACTGTTCTTCATTACTGTATTTCTACTGTACTTCATTACTGTATTTCTACTGTACTTCATTACTGTATTTCTACTGTTCTTCATTACTGTATTTCTACTGAACTTCATTACTGTATTTCTACTGTTCTTTGGAAAAGAACATTACTTTAACAATTACAAAGAGGGATTTTGTATCGTAGACCTACTGAAAGGGATATAGAGGGATGTTGTATCGTAGACCTACTGAAAGGGATATAGAGGGATGTTGTATCGTAGACCTACTGAAAGGGATATAGAGGGATGTTGTATCGTAGACCTACTGAAAGGGATATAGAGGGATGTTGTATCGTAGACCTACTGAAAGGGATATAGAGGGATGTTGTATCGTAGACCTACTGAAAGGGATATAGAGGGATGTTGTATCGTAGACCTACTGAAAGGGATATAGAGGGATGTTGTATCGTAGACCTACTGAAAGGGATATAGAGGGATGTTGTATCGTAGACCTACTGAAAGGGATATAGAGGGATGTTGTATCGTAGACCTACTGAAAGGGATATAAAGGGATTATATATTGTATAAATATAGAAGTATATCAATTTGATTATAAGTATTTTGTGTAGTGCTGTATAATGTTTTATGATTTATCAATCTATGATGACATTTGATGGACATTTGATGGACAACCTTTAGTCGTTAGTGTTAACTAATTGTTGAATGTGTGATTTCCCCAGATTTAATGTGAAATACAGAAAATCTTTCACTCACGTAACTTTACAACAGATTTACTTCACATTTGAGAGAGCGAGCGAGAGAGAGAGAAATGTGCTTTGTCATCATGCCGATAACATCAAAATAGCCTTTCAAGACTGAAGTCAGCAGGACTTTGAGTGGCCAGACTTAGTATCAGCCAGACTTGTTGCTGGGTTACAGGGTTAAATAGCCATTCAACCAGTTTGGAAGAGAAAACAGAACATTCTGCTCCATTGTTACACTCCCATTGTAAAGTGGAAGGGTTCCATTTTCTGTATTTGAACGCAACTGTGCTTTAGAACTAGAAGAGACTCCACTATCAAAATGAGAAATTATGGTCAACTGTATAGACACACAGGCTGGGATTCAATCCAATACTGTATAGACACACACATAGGCTGGGATTCAATCCAATACTGTATAGACACACACACAGGCTGGGATTCAATCCAATACTGTATAGACACACACATAGGCTGGGATTCAATCCAATACTGTATACACACACATAGGCTGGGATTCAATCCAATACTGTATAGACAGACACACAGGCTGGGATTCAATCCAATACTGTATAGACAGACACACAGGCTGGGATTCAATCCAATACTGTACAGACAGACACATAGGCTGGGATTCAATCCAATACTGTATAGACACACACATGCTGGGATTCAATCCAATACTGTATAGACACAGACATGCTGGGATTCAATCCAATACTGTATAGACACAGACATAGGCTGGGATTCAATCCAATACTGTATAGACAGACACACAGGCTGGGATTCAATCCAATACTGTACAGACACACACACAGGCTGGGATTCGTAAGGTCGCTAGTTCAACTCCAGGAGCAGACAAGGTGAAACATTTGTCTGTGTGCCCTTGAGCAAGGCATTTAACCTCAATTGCTCCAGGCATGTCGTTGATAATGTCTGACCCTGTCTAAAGACTCCAGCTCTCTGTCACAAATGGCACCCTATTCCGTTAATAGTGCACTACTTTCTACCAGGACCCTGGTGTACTACTTTCTACTAGGACCCTAGTGCACTACTTTCTACCAGGACCCTAGTGCACTACTTTCTACCAGGACCCTAGTGCACTACTTTCTACCTGGACCCTAGTGCACTACTTTCTACCAGGACCCTAGTGCACTACTTTCTACCAGGACCCTAGTGCACCACTTTCTACTAGGACCCTAGTGCACTACTTTCTACCAGGACCCTAGTGCACTACTTTCTACCAGGACCCTAGTGCACTACTTTCTACCAGGACCCTAGTGCACTACTTTCTACCAGGACCCTAGTGCACTACTTTCTACCAGGACCCTAGTGCACTACTTTCTACCAGGACCCTAGTGCACTACTTTCTACCAGGACCCTAGTGTACTACTTTCTACCAGGACCCTAGTGCACTACTTTCTACTAGGACCCTAGTGCACTACTTTCTACCAGGACCCTAGAGCACTACTTTCTACTAGGACACGAGTGCACTACTTTCTACCAGGACCTTAGTGCACTACTTTCTACCAGGACCCTAGTGCACTACTTTCTACCAGGACCCGAGTGCACTACTTTGACCAGGGCCCTAGTGCACTACTTTCTACCAGGACCCGAGTGCACTACTTTCTACCAGGACCCGAGTGCACTACTTTCTACCAGGACCCTAGTGCACTACTTTCTACCAGGACCCGAGTGCACTACTTTCTACCAGGACCCTAGTGCACTACTTTCTACCAGGACCCGAGTGCACTACTTTGACCAGGGCCCTAGTGCACTACTTTGACCAGGTCACTAGTGCACTACTATCTACCAGGGCACTAGTGCACGACTTTGACCAGGGTACTAGTGCACTACTTTCTACCAGGGCCGTAGTGCACTGCTTTAACCAGGACCCTAGTGCACTACTTTAACCAGGACCCTAGTGCCCTACTTTAATCAGGGCCCTAGTGCACTACTTTGACCAGGGCACTAGTGCACTACTTTGACCAGGGTACTAGTGCACTACTTTGACCAGGGTACAAGTGCACTACTTTCTTCCGGGGCCCTATTGCACTACTTTCTACTAGGACCCTAGTGCACTACTTTCTACCAGGACCCTAGTACACTACTTTCTACCAGGACCCTAGTACACTACTTTCTACCAGGACCCTAGTGCACTACTTTAACCAGGGCCCTTGTGCACTACTTTCTACCAGGACCCTAGTGTACTACTTTCTACAAGGACCCTAGTGTACTACTTTCTACCAGGACCCTAGTGCACTACTTTCTACCAGGACCCTAGTGTACTACTTTCTACCAGGACCCTAGTGCACTACTTTCTACCAGGACCCTAGTGCACTACTTTCTACCAGGACCCTAGTGCACTACTTTCTACCAGGACCCTAGTGCACTACTTTCTACCAGGACCCTAGTGCACTACTTTCTACCAGGACCCTACCATTTATTTTCTACTCTACCTCTACTTCTAGTCACAAATGGCACCCTACACCATCATTTGCAAATAAATTCATAAAAAATCCTACAATGTGATTTTCTGGATTTTTTTTCTCATTTTGTCTGTCATAGTTGAAGTGTTCCTATGATGAAAATTACAGGCCTCTCGCATCTTTTTAAGTGGGAGAACTTGCACAATTGGTGGCTGACTAAATACATTTTTGCCCCACTGTATAACATTTGCAAATGTTTACGGTGCATCAACCTCCATATCTTCTTCAGAACTGTGACCTCTTGCCCTTTCAACTCTCTTCACTGCCTCCACATAGGAGATTTGTTGTACAGCTCTGATCCTTGACCCCTCCACCTCTTTCACCCTAACAGGGCACTCTGGGAATTAGGGAATATGATCCACACCAGATTTGCAACATTTTACATTCACAGACTCTTCAATAACATATTCCTTCCATCTGCAAACACTTGAACGTGGCAAATTCCTGTACATTTCTTGCATTGCATCGTGTTGCATCAGCGTATCTTATACAGCTTTATATATTCTTGTATATTCTTGTAATTCTTGTACATTTCTTGCATTGCATCGTGTTGCATCAGAGTATCTTATACAGCTTTATATATTCTTGTAATTATTGTAATTCTTGTGCATTTCTTGCATTGCATCGTGTTGCATCAGCGTATCTTATACAGCTTTATATATTCTTGTATATTCTTGTAATTCTTGTACATTTCTTGCATTGCATCGTGTTGCATCAGAGTATCTTATACAGCTTTATATATTCTTGTAATTATTGTAATTCTTGTGCATTTCTTGCATTGCATCGTGTTGCATCAGCGTATCTTATACAGCTTTATATATTCTTGTATATTCTTGTAATTCTTGTACATTTCTTGCATTGCATCGTGTTGCATCAGCGTATCTTATACAGCTTTATATATTCTTGTAATTCTTGTACATTTCTTGCATTACATCGTGTTGCATCAGCGTATCTTATACAGCTTTATATATTCTTGTATATTCTTGTAATTCTTGTACATTTCTTGCATTGCATCGTGTTGCATCAGAGTATCTTATAAAGCTTTATATATTCTTGTAATTCTTGTACATTTCTTGCATTACATCGTGTTGCATCAGCGTATCTTATACAGCTTTATATATTCTTGTATATTCTTGTAATTCTTGTACATTTCTTGCATTACATCGTGTTGCATCAGCGTATCTTATACAGCTTTATATATTCTTGTATATTCTTGTAATTCTTGTACATTTCTTGCATTGCATCGTGTTGCATCAGAGTATCTTATACAGCTTTATATATTCTTGTAATTATTGTAATTCTTGTGCATTTCTTGCATTGCATCGTGTTGCATCAGCGTATCTTATACAGCTTTATATATTCTTGTATATTCTTGTAATTCTTGTACATTTCTTGCATTGCATCGTGTTGCATCAGAGTATCTTATACAGCTTTATATATTCTTGTAATTATTGTAATTCTTGTGCATTTCTTGCATTGCATCGTGTTGCATCAGCGTATCTTATACAGCTTTATATATTCTTGTATATTCTTGTAATTCTTGTACATTTCTTGCATTACATCGTGTTGCATCAGCGTATCTTATACAGCTTTATATATTCTTGTATATTCTTGTAATTCTTGTACATTTCTTGCATTGCATCGTGTTGCATCAGCGTATCTTATACAGCTTTATATATTCTTGTAATTCTTGTACATTTCTTGCATTACATCGTGTTGCATCAGCGTATCTTATACAGCTTTATATATTCTTGTATATTCTTGTAATTCTTGTACATTTCTTGCATTGCATCGTGTTGCATCAGAGTATCTTATACAGCTTTATATATTCTTGTAATTCTTGTACATTTCTTGCATTACATCGTGTTGCATCAGCGTATCTTATACAGCTTTATATATTCTTGTATATTCTTGTAATTCTTGTACATTTCTTGCATTGCATCGTGTTGCATCAGAGTATCTTATACAGCTTTATATATTCTTGTAATTATTGTAATTCTTGTGCATTTCTTGCATTGCATCGTGTTGCATCAGCGTATCTTATACAGCTTTATATATTCTTGTATATTCTTGTAATTCTTGTACATTTCTTGCATTACATCGTGTTGCATCAGCGTATCTTATACAGCTTTATATATTCTTGTATATTCTTGTAATTCTTGTACATTTCTTGCATTGCATCGTGTTGCATCAGCGTATCTTATACAGCTTTATATATTCTTGTAATTCTTGTACATTTCTTGCATTACATCGTGTTGCATCAGCGTATCTTATACAGCTTTATATATTCTTGTATATTCTTGTAATTCTTGTACATTTCTTGCATTGCATCGTGTTGCATCAGAGTATCTTATACAGCTTTATATATTCTTGTAATTCTTGTACATTTCTTGCATTACATCGTGTTGCATCAGCGTATCTTATACAGCTTTATATATTCTTGTATATTCTTGTAATTCTTGTACATTTCTTGCATTACATCGTGTTGCATCAGAGTATCTTATACCTCCCAGCTTTATAAATGGTGGTAGATGCTCTTCATCAAACATCAATAATACAGATGGTGTAGGTCTACCGTAGAGACAGACACATTTAGCTCTTTTCTCCATATGGGTCAAGCGACGAGCATTAAACCCTCCTGGAATGTTTTGTCTAAGATATTGATTATCAATGTCCAACGGGACGCCAGAGACAACACCTTTTAACGCCCTGCTCCAAAAATCACAGCTGTTCACTTCACGTGTCTATCATTTTACAAGCCACAAAGCACGTACCTTTTGCTCTTTAGATACACGCAATATCAAATCAAATCACGTCAAATGCTATTGGTCACATATACATGGTTAGCAGATGCTATTGGTCACATATACATGGTTAGCAGATGTTATTGGTCACATACACATGGTTAGCAGATGCTATTGGTCACATATACATGGTTAGCAGATGCTATTGGTCACATACACATGGTTAGCAGATGTGATTGGTCACATACACATGGTTAGCAGATGTTATTGGTCACATACACATGGTTAGCAGATGTTATTGGTCACATACACATGGTTAGCAGATGTTATTGGTCACATACACATGGTTAGCAGATGTTATTGGTCACATACACATGGTTAGCAGATGCTATTGGTCACATACACATGGTTAGCAGATGTGATTGGTCACATACACATGGTTAGCAGATGTGATTGGTCACATACACATGGTTAGCAGATGTGATTGGTCACATACACATGGTTAGCAGATGTTATTGGTCACATACACATGGTTAGTAGATGTTTTTGGTCACATACACATGGTTAGCAGATGTTATTGGTCACATACACATGGTTAGCAGATGTTATTGGTCACATACACATGGTTAGCAGATGTGATTGGTCACATACACAGGGTTAGCAGATGTTATTGGTCACATACACATGGTTAGCAGATGTTATTGGTCACATACACATGGTTAGCAGATGTTATTGGTCACATACACATGGTTAGCAGATGTTATTGGTCACATACACATGGTTAGCAGATGTTATTGGTCACATACACATGGTTAGCAGATGTTATTGGTCACATACACATGGTTAGCAGTGGTTATTGGTCACATACACATGGTTAGCAGATGTTATTGGTCACATACACATGGTTAACAGATGTTATTGCGAGTGTAGCGAAATGCTTGTGCTTCTAGTTCTGACAGTGCAGCAATATCTAACAGGTAATATCTAACAAATGCTTAATTCACACAAATCTAAGTAAAGGAACGGAATAAGAATCTATGAATATAAATATATGGATGAGCAATGTCACAGCGGCTAAGATGCAATGGGCAGTATAGAATACAGTATGAGATGAGTAATGCAACGCCTTCTTCACCATCCTTGTGACTTCAAAAGAGTTTCCCAAATAAACACCTTTATCCAAAAAACGTACTCCAACAAGCAACGATTCAACAATCATTTTCCACAGCAATTGTTGCCCTTTTTGTTCAAATCTTGGACTTCACTGTAGTCCACCCATCCTTCTCACTAATGGTTCTCGATGCGCTTTCATCTTCAAACAACACTTCTTCTGCTCTCATCTCTGATTCTGGGCAGACAGCCAATGTTGTGAATTGTCAGAAGGAGGTTGATAATAGTGACACCCAACCAGAATTCAGACTCTGCGTGTTCTGAGTTGAATTATTTTTTACCTAGTAACACTCTCTCATTGGCTATTAATGACTGGTTACAGTGGAAATGAAACTTAACTTGGAATGTACAGGTAACTGCCAAAATAAAAGAAACACTTGAGTAATTGAGGGTTCTGTCAGCTCTGTTATGTTGTGGGGTGCATTTTCCTGGCATGGTTTAGGTCCACTCAACCTCTTAGAGACCAAGGTAAACACCAGTAAATACACAGCCATTCTGAGTGATCACCTTCAACCTGTGGTGAATAATGTCTATCCTGATGGGAGTGGTCTCTTCCAGTGTCACGCCCTGGTCGAAGTATATTGTGTTTGTCTGCATTTATTTGGTCAGGCCAGGGTGTGACATGGGTTTTTTGTGGGGTGTTTTGTCTTGGGGGGTGTATAGTGTAGTCTATGGCTGCCTGAGGCGGTTCTCAATCAGAGTCAGGTGATTATCGTTGTCTCTGATTGGGAACCATATTTAGGCAGCCATATTCTTTGAGTATTCCGTGAGTGATTGTTCCTGTCTCTGTGTTTGTTGTCACCAGATAGGCTGTATAGGTTTTCACGTTCCGTTTGTTGTTTTTGTATTGTTTGTGTTTTTTCATTCGTCATTAAACATGTATCAGAAATACCACGCTGCATTCTGGTCCGACTCTCTTCCACCAGACAAAGCCGTTACAGAATCACCCACCACAACGGGACCAAGCGGCGTGGTAACAGGCAACAGCAACAGCAGGAGCGACAAAGAGAGGAATGGACATGGGAGGACGAATTAGACGGAGAAGGACCCTGGGCTCAGCCTGGAGAATATCGCCGTCCCAAAGAAGAACTGGAGGCGGAGAAAGCGGAGAGGCGCTGAAAGCGGAGAGGCGCTGGTATGAGGAGAAGCAACAGCGGCAGCAGGAGCAACAATATCTGGACTACACAACTTGGGAGGAGATAGACAGACAGGTGGGCGGTCGACCCAAGGTGAGTGCCGGAGCCCGCCTGGGATTCGATGGAGCAGTGTGCGGAAGGTTAAGAGAGAATGAGGTTGGCGAAGCAAGCACGGCGGCGCGGAAGGAAGCCCGAGAGTCCGCCCCAAAAATGTATTGGGGGGGGGGGGCTCAGGGAGAGTGTGGCAGAGTCAGGAGTCAGACCTGAGCCAACTCTCCCTGTTTATCGTGAGGAGCCAAGGAGGAGACCAGAAGCAGAGCCGGTGTTGGAGCATGGAATTCGCCCGACGGAGCGTGTCGGGGATTTGATGGCACCTGGGTCAGCGCTCCATACTCGTCCTGAGGTGCGTGTTAGTCGGCTGGTTAAGATGGTGCCAGCTTCACGCACCAGGCCTCCTGTGCACCTTCCTAGCCTTACACGTCCTGTGCCAGCACTGCTCTCAAGATCTCCAGTATGCCTTCACGGTCTAGCCCATCCTGTGCCACCTTCACACACCAGCCCTCCGGTGGCAGCTCCCCGCACCAGGCTTCCTGTGCGTGTCCTCGGCCCAGTACCACCAGTGCCAGCACCACACTTCAGGCCTACAGTGAGCCTCGCCTCTCCAGCGCTGCCGGAGCCTTCCTACTCTCCTGCGCTGCCGGAGTCTCCCGCCTGTTCAGCGCTGCCAGAGCCTTTCTCCTCTACAGCGCTGCTGGAGTCTCCTGCCTGTTCAGCGCTGCCGGAGCCTTCCTACTCTCCTGCGCTGCCGGAGTCTCCCGCCTGTTCAGCGCTGCCAGAGCCTTTCTCCTCTACAGCGCTGCCGGAGTCTCCCGCCTGTTCAGCGCTGCCAGAGCCTTCCTACTCTCCAGCGCGACCAGAGTCTCACGCCTGTTCAGCGCAGCCAGAGCCTTCCTCCTCTCCTGCGCTGCCGGAGTCACCCGCCTGTTCAGCGCTGCCAGAGCCTTCCTCCTCTACAGCGCTGCTGGAGTCTCCTGCCTGTTCAGCGCAGCCAGAGCTGCCAGCCTGCATGGAGCAGCCAGAGCTGTCAGTCTGCAAGGAGCTGTCAGTCTGCAAGGAGCTGCCAGTCTGCAAGGAGCTGCCAGTATGCAAGGAGCTGCCAGTCTGCAAGTAACTGCCAGTCTGCAAGGAGCTGCCAGAGCTGCCAGTCTGCAAGAAGCCGCCAGAGCTGTCAGTCTGCATGGAGCAGCCAGAGCTGCCAGTCAGCATGGAGCAGCCAGAGCCGCCAGTCTGCATGGAGCAGCCAGATCCGTCAGTCTGCCAGGATCCGCCAATCAGCCAGACTCTTCCAGATCTGCCAGTCAGCCAGACTCTTCCAGATCTGCCAGTCAGCCAGACTCTTCCAGATCTGCCAGTCAGCCAGACTCTTCCAGATCCGCCAGTCAGCCAGGATCTGCCAGAACCGCCAACCAGTCAGGATCTGCCGGATCCAACTACCTGCCTGAGCTTCCTCTCAGTGCTGAGCTTCCTCTCAGTGCTGAGCTTCCTCTCAGTGCTGGGCTTCCTCTCAGTCCCGAGCTACCCTTCAGTCCCGAGCTGCCTCAGTCCCGAGCTGCCCCTCAGTCCCGAGCTGCCCCTCGGTCCAGTGGGTTTCTGGGTGAGGACTACTAGGCCATGGTCGGCGGCGAGGGTGGACTATCTTAGGACGCGAGGAGGAGGGACTAAGACATTGATAGAGTGGGGTCCACGTCCCGCGCCGGAGCCGCCACCATGGACAGACGCCCAGCCGGACCCTTCCCTATTGTTTTGATGTGCGTCTGGGAGTCCGCACCTTAGGGGGGGTTCTGTCACGCCCTGGTCGAAGTATATTGTGTTTGTCTGCATTTATTTGGTCAGGCCAGGGTGTGACATGGGTTTTTTGTGGTGTGTTTTGTCTTGGGGGGTGTATAGCATAGTCTTTGGCTGCCTGAGGCAGTTCTCAATCAGAGTCAGGTGATTATCGTTGTCTCTGATTGGGAACCATATTTAGGCAGCCATATTCTTTGAGTGTTTTGTGAGTGATTGTTCCTGTCTCTGTGTTTGTTGTCACCAGATAGGCTGTATAGGTTTTCACGTTCCGTTTGTTGTTTTTGTATTGTTTGTGTTTTTTCATTCGTCATTAAACATGTATCAGAAATACCACGCTGCATTTTGGTCCGACTCTCTTCCACCAGACGAAAGCCGTTACATCCAGGATGATAATGCCCCCGTCCACAGGGTATGAGAGGTCACTGAATGGTTTGATGAGCATGAAAACTATGTAGACCATATGCCTTGGCTGTCTTCAGTCACCAGATCTCAACCCAGTTGAACACTTAAGGGAGACTCTGGATCAACACCTGTGAGAGCGTTTCCACCACCATCAACCAAACAATAGAGTTCTAGACACTTGTATTGAAGCAGTTCTGGCTCTTCGTGGTGCCCAACGCCCTGTTAACACACATGATGTTGGTGTTTCCTTTATTTTGGTAGTTACCTGTAAGGTCCAGCTAAAAGCTTCACTAACAGCGAGTATTTAACTTAACTACCTTACTAATTAAATTATGTACAATGATTACATTAGAAGACCAAGGCAACTATGAGCCTAAGCGGCAGTCTGTTTGTGGTATTATTAAATCTCCTTGTCACTCATTGTCATGGCTTGATAGTGATCAATGGAGTTGGAAAGAGAACAAACAGATCTGGGACCAGGCTTGGCAACTACAGTATATAGTGATCAATGGAGTTGGAAAGAGAACAAACAGATCTGGGACCAGGCTTGGCAACTACATTATATAGTGATCAATTGAGTTGGAAAGAGAACAAACAGATCTGGGACCAGGCTAGGCAACTACAGTATATAGTGATCAATGGAGTTGGAAAGAGAACAAACAGATCTGAGACCAGGCTTGGCAACTACAGTATATAGTGATCAATGGAGTTGGCAAGAGAACAAACAGATCTGGGACCCGGTTAGACAACTAAAGTATATAGTGATCAATGGAGTTGGAAAGAGAACAAACAGATCTGGGACCAGGCTAGGCAACTACAGTATATAGTGATCAATGGAGTTGGAAAGAGAACAAACAGATCTGAGACCAGGCTTGGCAACTACAGTATATAGTGATCAATGGAGTTGGCAAGAGAACAAACAGATCTGGGACCCGGTTAGACAACTAAAGTATATAGTGATCAATGGAGTTGGAAAGAGAACAAACAGATCTGGGACCAGGCTAGGCAACTACAGTATATAGTGATCAATGGAGTTGGAAAGAGAACAAACAGATCTGAGACCAGGCTTGGCAACTACAGTATATAGTGATCAATGGAGTTGGAAAGAGAACAAACAGATCTGGGACCAGGCTAGGCAACTACAGTATATAGTGATCAATGGAGTTGGAAAGATAACAAACAGATCTGGGACCAGGTTAGACAACTACAGTATATAGTGATCAATGGAGTTGGAAAGAGAACAAACAGATCTGGGACCAGGTTAGACAACTACATAGTTACATTTGAAAATGTTTCATTTGCTATTTTAATTTGAACCTTTTTCCCAGAAGAAGAGGTCTGTGTCCAACACATTTCATTTAACACAGAGTTGTGGCTAATCCAAGGTTGAGTTGTCAGAGGAGGTTGATAATAGTGACACCCAATCAGATTTCAGCCTCTGCCTATCCTGGGGTGAATAACTCCTCTCATTGGCTAGAAATGACTAGTTACAGGTGAAACGAAACTTAACTCTGACTATAAGTTGCAGCACATAGCTTCAGCTCTCACAGTCACAACAGGGGACAATTAACAGATACGTGCAACTACAGTATATTAAAGTGAGTATTCAACTTAACTACCTTACTAATGAAATGTACAACAATGTATTGTAATAACTGTAGCACATTATGGAGTAAACATTTGATTTATACCAGGTTTGTTGACATTGATGCATACATAATCAAACAATGACATCACGAGACATGTCAAGACAATTTAATCAAAATAAACAAGTTTCTTGGAAAGTCAACAATCACATTATTATGTTTGTATTTATACATGTGGTTTAATATTGGATAACAGTGAAAGGAGAATTATGTTTTTCACTTTTACCTGAAACATTTATCTTGTTTTATTGAATAGAAACCAGAGGGTCTCGGACAAGATAGTGTAGCACAGGTCTGGGTCTATGATATTTACCTAAGAGAGTTCAAGGGCTGATTTCCTCGTGTTGTTTCAGTCTTAATGTTTTGCTCATAAAATCAGTGGGCCAAATTAAACCACCTGCGGGCCAAATTCAGCCTGTGGGCCACGAGTTGGGTAACCCTGCTATATATCTAATTGAAGTGGGCAAACCTTGAGTCAACACAGCTTATAGCAGGTTGTTGCTGTGAGGGACTGACCTGCAGGTATCTTGGTACTGAGAGACAGGTCATTATACCACAGTGTACAGCAGGTTGTTGCTGTGAGGGACTGACCTGCAGGTATCTTGGTACTGAGTGACAGGTCATTATACCACAGTGTACAGCAGGTTGTTGCTGTGAGGGACTGACCTGCAGGTATCTTGGTACTGAGAGACAGGTCATTATACCACAGTGTACAGCAGGTTGTTGCTGTGAGGGACTGACCTGCAGGTATCTTGGTACTGAGAGACAGGTCATTATACCACAGTGTACAGCAGGTTGTTGCTGTGAGGGACTGACCTGCAGGTATCTTGGTACTGAGAGACAGGTCATTATACCACAGTGTACAGCAGGTTGTTGCTGTGAGGGACTGACCTGCAGGTATCTTGGTACTGAGTGACAGGTCATTATACCACAGTGTACAGCAGGTTGTTGCTGTGAGGGACTGACCTGCAGGTATCTTGGTACTGAGTGACAGGTCATTATACCACAGTGTACAGCAGGTTGTTGCTGTGAGGGACTGACCTGCAGGTATCTTGGTACTGAGTGACAGGTCATTATACCACAGTGTACAGCAGGTTGTTGCTGTGAGGGACTGACCTGCAGGTATCTTGGTACTGAGTGACAGGTCATTATACCACAGTGTACAGCAGGGATGGGCATCTCGTCATCTGGGGCCTGTTTGGTGACCTTGAGTACATTCCTGACTGACTATTTATTTATTTGTTATTTTACCAGGTAAGTTGACTGAGAAACATTCTCATTTACAGCAACAACCTGGGGAATAGTTACAGGGGAGAGGAGGGGGATGAATGAGACAATTGTAAACTAGGGATTATTAGGTGACCGTGATGGTTTGAGGGCCGGATTGGGAATTTAGCCAGGACACCGGGGTTAACACCCCTACTCTTACGATAAGTGCCATGGGATCTTTAATTACCTCAGAGAGTCAGGACACCTGTTTAACGTCCCATCCGAAAGACGGCACCCTACACAGGGCAGTGTCCCCAATCACTGCCTTGGGGTTTTGGGATATTTTTAGACCAGA
>NW_027012938.1:352485-417485 GCF_036934945.1 Oncorhynchus masou masou
CTGGTCTGTGTTCTCCCTCTACCCTCCCTCCCTGGTCTGTGTTCTCCCTTTACCCTCCCTCCCTGGTCTGTGTTCTCCCTCTACCCTCCCTCCCTGGTCTGTGTTCTCTCTCTACCCTCCCTCCACCCTCCCTCCCTGGTCTGTGTTCTCCCTCTACCCTCCCTCCCTGGTCTGTGTTCTCTCTCTACCCTCCCTCCACCCTCCCTCCCTGGTCTGTGTTCTCCCTCTACCCTCCCTCCCTGGTCTGTGTTCTCCCTCTACCCTCCCTTCCTGGTCTGTGTTCTCCCTCTACACGCCCTCCCTGGTCTGTGTTCTCCCTCTACCCTCCCTCCCTGGTCTGTGTTCTCCCTCTACCCTCCCTTCCTGGTCTGTGTTCTCCCTCTACCCTCCCTTCCTGGTCTCTGTTCTCCCTCTACACGCCCTCCCTGGTCTGTGTTCTCCCTCTACCCTCCCTCCCCTGGTCTGTGTTCTCCCTCTACCCTCCCTCCCCTGGTCTGTGTTCTCCCTCTACCCTCCCTCCCTGGTCTGTGTTCTCCCTCTACCCTCCCTCCCTGGTCTGTGTTCTCCCTCTACCCTCTCTCCCTGGTCTGTGTTCTCTCTCTACCCTCCCTCCCTGGTCTGTGTTCTCCCTCTACCCTCCCTCCCTGGTCTGTGTTCTCCCTCTACACGCCCTCCCTGGTCTGTGTTCTCCCTCTACCCTCCCTCCCTGGTCTGTGTTCTCTCTCTACCCTCCCTCCCTGGTCTGTGTTCTCCCTCTACCCTCCCTCCCTGATCTGTGTTCTCCCTCTACCCTCCCTCCCTGGTCTGTGTTCTCTCTCTACCCTCCCTCCACCCTCTCTCCCTGGTCTGTGTTCTCCCTCTACCCTCCCTCCCTGGTCTGTGTTCTCCCTCTACCCTCTCTCCCTGGTCTGTGTTCTCCCTCTACCCTCTCTCCCTGGTCTGTGTTCTCCCTCTACCCTCTCTCCCTGGTCTGTGTTCTCCCTCTACCCTCCCTCCCTGGTCTGTGTTCTCCCTCTACCCTCCCTCCCTGGTCTGTGTTCTCCCTCCACCCTCCCTCACTGGTCTGTGTTCTCCCTCTACCCTCCCTCCCTGGTCTGTGTTCTCCCTCTACCCTCCCTCCCTCTCTGGTCTGTGTTCTCCCTCTACCCTCCCTCCCTGGTCTGTGTTCTCCCTCTACCCTCCCTCCCTGGTCTGTGTTCTCCCTCTACCCTTCCTCCCTGGTCTGTGTTCTCCCTCCGCCCTCCCTCCCTGGTCTGTGTTCTCCCTCTACCCTCCCTCCCTCCCTGGTCTGTGTTCTCCCTCTACCCTTCCTCTCTGGTCTGTGTTCTCCCTCTACCCTCCCTCCCTGGTCTGTGTTCTCCCTCTACCCTCCCTCTACCCTCCCTCCCTGGTCTGTGTTCTCTCTCTACCCTCCCTCCCTGGTCTGTGTTCTCCCTCTACCCTCCCTCCCTGGTCTGTGTTCTCCCTCTACCCTCCCTCCCTGGTCTGTGTTCTCCCTCTACCCTCCCTCCCTGGTCTGTGTTCTCCCTCTAGCCTTCCTCCCTGGTCTGTGTTCTCCCTCTACCCTCCCTCCCTCCCTGGTCTGTGTTCTCCCTCTAGTGTCAGACTTGTGTAAAACACCACATGATTAACACAGTAAGTAATGTTGTATTACACAGTACTTCATTTCTGTACTGTATTTCTACTCTACTTCATTGCTGTATTTCAACTGTACCTCATTACTGTATTTCTACTCTACTTCATTGCTGTATTTCAACTGTACCTCATTACTGTATTTCTACTCTACTTCATTGCTGTATTTCAACTGTACCTCATTACTGTATTTCTACTCTACTTCATTGCTGTATTTCAACTGTACTTCATTATTGTATTTCTACTCTACTTCATTGCTGTATTTCAACTGTACCTCATTACTGTATTTTGACTTTATGACTGTATTCCTATGTTACTTTATAATACAGGGGAAGGGATGTTATATATTTACAAATATGTATTTATTCCAGTAATACTCATAGTACTGACTACTAGTAATACTCATGGCTATTTGAACATTTTTCCAAGCTGTTTATAAATGGACAGATAATTTGTGTTGATAATTTTCATGATTATGATGTTTCATTATTCACCAACATTTGATGCTTAAAGGACCTACAGCGCCTTCAGGAAGTATTCAGACCCTTGACCTTTTCCACATTTTGTTGGGTTACAGCCTTATTCTAAAATGGATTAAATTGTTTATTTCCCCCCTCATCAATCTACACACAATAATGACAAAGCTAAAACAGTTTTTTTTCATGTTTGCAAAAAAATAATAAAAATGAATTATTACATTTACATAAGTATTCAGACCCTTTACTCAGTACTTTGTTGAAGCACTTTTGGCAGAGATTACAGCCTCCAGTCTTCTTGGGTATGACGCATCCAGCTTGTCACACCTGTATTTGAGGAGTTTTCTCCCATTCTTCTGTGCAGATCCTCTCAAGCTCTGTTAAGTTTGATGCAGAGTGTTGCTGCACAGATATTTTCAGGTCTCTCCAGAGATGTTTGATCAGCTTCAAGTCCAGGCTCTTGCTGGGCCACTCAAGGACATTCAGAGACTTGTCCCAAAGCCACTGTTGCGTTGTCTTGGCTGTGTGTTTAGGGTCATTGTCCTGTTGGAAGGGGAACCTGAGCACTCTGGAGCAGGTTTCCATCAAGGATCTCTCTGTATTTTGCTCCGTTCATCTTTGCCTCAATCCTGACTAGTCTCCCAGTCCCTTCCACTGAAAAATATTCCCACAGCATGATGCTGCCACCACCATGCTTCACCATAGGGATGGTCCCAGGTTTCCTCCATAAGTGACGCTTGGCATTCAGGCCTAAGAGTTTAATATTGGTTTCATCAGACCAGAGAATCTTGTTCCTCAGGGTCTGATGGCAAACTCCAAGCAGGCTGTCGTGTGCCTTTAACTGAGGAGTGGCCACTCTACCATAAAGGCCTGATTGGTGGAGTGCTGCAGAGATGGTTGTCCTTCTGAAAGGTTCTCCCATCTCCACAGAGGCACTCTAGAGCTCTGTCAGAGTGACCATTGGGTTCTTGGTCACCTCCCTGACCAAGGCCCTTCTCCACCGATTGCATAGTTTGGCCGGGCGGGCAGCTCTAGGAAGAGTCTTGGTGGTTCAAAACTTCTTCCATTTAAGAATGATGGAAGTCACTGTGTTCTTGGGGAGCTTCAATGTTGCAACATTTTTTGGTAGCCTTTCCCAGATCTGTGCCTCGACACATTTCTGTCTTGGAGCTCTACGGACAATTCTTTCCACCTCATGGCTTGGTTTTTGCTCTGACATACACTGTCAATTGCGGGCACCTAATATAGACAGGTGTGTGCCTTTCCAAAACATGTACAATTAGTTGTGTTTACCACAGCTGGACAGCAAGTTGTAGAAACATCTCAAGGATGATCAATGGAAACAGGATGCACCTGAGCTCAATTTTGAGTCTCATAGCAAAGGGTCTGAATACTTACGTAAATAATGTATTTCGGTTTGATACATTTTTTGAAATGTATTAAAAGAATAAAAACATTTTTATTTGTATTTAATCCACTTTAAACTAAGGCTATAATGTAACAATGTGGAAAAAGTCAAGGGGTTTGAAAACTTTCTGAAGGTCGTTGTTAGCGTGTGGTATGTGTTGCATCTCCTCATATTCTGTTAAAACACCACTGTCATTACGACCAACAATGCAGAGAGAAAGAGAGCGAGACAGTGAGTGTGTGTGAGGGAGAGAGGCAGAGAGAAAGAGAGCCTGACAGTGAGTGTGTGTGAGGGAGAGAGGCAGAGAGAAAGAGAGCCTGACAGTGAGTGTGTGTGAGGGAGAGAGGCAGAGAGAAAGAGAGCCTGACAGTGAATGTGTGTGAGGGAGAGACATGGAGACAGAGAGAAAGAGAGCGAGACAGTGAGTGTTTGTGAGGGAGAGAAAGAGAGCGAGACAGTGAGTGTTTGTGAGGGAGAGAAAGGGGGCGAGACAGTGAGTGTGTGTGTGAGGGAGAGACAGGGAGGCAGAGAGAAAGAGAGCGAGACAGTGAGTGTTTGTGAGGGAGAGAAAGAGGGCAAGACAGTGAGTGTGTGTGAGGGAGAGACAGGGAGGCAGAGAGAAAGAGAGCGAGACAGTGAGTGTGTGTGAGGGACAGACAGGGAGGCAGAGAGAAAGAGAGCGAGACGGTGAGTGTTTGTGAGGGAGAGACAGATGGCGAGACAGTGAGTGTGAGGGAGAGAAAGAGGGCGAGACAGTGAGTGTGTGTGTGAGGGAGAGACAGGGAGGCAGAGAGAAAGAGAGCGAGACAGTGAGTGTGTGTGAGGGAGAGACAGAGGGCGAGACAGTGAGTGTGTGTGAGGGAGAGAAAGAGGGCGAGACAGTGAGTGCGTGTGTTAGGGAGTGAAAGAGGGCGAGTCAGTGAGTGTGTGTGAGGGAGAGACAGAGAGAGGCAGAGAGAAAGAGAGCGAGACAGTGAGTGTGTGTGAGGGAGAGAAAGAGGGCGAGACAGTGAGTGTGTGTGAGGGAGACAGAGGGCGAGACAGTGAGTGTGTGTGAGGGAGAGAAAGAGAGCGAGACAGTGAGTGTGTGTGAGGGAGAGACAGATGGCGAGACAGTGAGTGTTTGTGAGGGAGAGACAGATGGCGAGACAGTGAGTGTGAGGGAGAGAAAGAGGGCGAGACAGTGAGTGTATGTGTGTGAGGGAGAGACAGGGAGGCAGAGAGAAAGAGAGCGAGACAGTGAGTGTGTGTCAGGGAGAGACAGAGGGCGAGACAGTGAGTGTTTGTGAGGGAGAGACAGATGGCGAGACAGTGAGTGTGAGGGAGAGAAAGAGGGCGAGACAGTGAGTGTGTGTGTGAGGGAGAGACAGAGGGCGAGACAGTGAGTGTGTGTGAGGGAGAGAAAGAGGGTGAGACAGTGAGTGTGTGTGAGGGAGAGAAAGAGGGTGAGACAGTGAGTGTGTGTGAGGGAGAGAAAGAGGGTGAGACAGTGAGTGCGTGTGTGAGGGAGTGAAAGAGTGCGAGACAGTGAGTGTGTGTGAGGGAGAGAAAGAGGGCGAGACAGTGAGTGCGTGTGAGGGAGAGAAAGAGGGCGAGACAGTGAGTGCGTGTGTGAGGGAGTGAAAGAGTGCGAGACAGTGAGTGTGTGTGAGGGAGGGAAATAGGGCGAGACAGCGAGTGTGTGTGAGGGAGAGACAGAGGGTGAGACAGTGAGTGTGTGTGAGGGAGAGAGAGAGAGAGGCAGAGAGAAAGAGAGCGAGACAGTGAGTGTGTGTGAGAGAGAGAAAGAGAGCGAGACAGTGAGTGTGTGTGAGGGAGAGAAAGAGGGCAAGACAGTGAGTGTGGTGAGGGAGAGAAAGAGGGCGAGACTGAGTGTGTGTGTGAGGGAGAGAAAGAGGCAGAGAGAAAGAGGGCGAGACTGAGTGTGTGTGTGAGGGAGAGAAAGAGGCAGAGAGAAAGAGGGCGAGACAGTGAGTGTGGTGAGGGAGAGACAGAGGGCGAGACAGTGAGTGTGTGTGAGGGAGATAAAGAGGGAGAGATAGTGAGTGTGGGTGAGGCAGAGACAGAGGGAGGCAGAGAGACAGGACAGGTGTAAGAAATATGGAGTTAACTCCCTGCCTTGTACCTGTATTTGTTAACTCACCACAACTAATGAGGTGTTGTCATGCATAGGTGAAATAGGTGGTAGGGAAGTCAGGCGCAGGAGAGTCAAATGGAGTGTAAAATGGAGTCTTTTAATAATGTTCACGGAGTATGCTCCATAACACTAAATGGACATAAACAAACAAACATGGGTACGAGGACCCAACGAGCACCTATACAACAATCACACTACACTGACAATAAAACAATCTCTGACAAAGACATGAGGGGAAACAGAGGGTTAAATACACAACAGGTAATGAATGGGATTGAAAACAGGTGTGTGGGAAGACAAGACAAAACCAATGGAAAATGAAAAAAGGATCAATGATGGCTAGAAGACCGGTGACGTCGAACGCAGAGCACCGCCCGAACAAGGAGAGGCAACGACTTCTGCAGAAGTCGTGACAGTACCCCCCCCTGACGCGCGGCTCCAGCTATGCGTCGACACAGGCCTCGGGGACGACCCGGAGGGCGAGGTGCAGGGCGATCCGGATGGAGACGGTGGAATTCTGATGACATGGAAGGATCTAACACGTCCTCCACCGGAACCAGGCATCTCTCCTCCGGCCCGTACCCCTCCCAGTCCACGAGGTACTGAAGGCCCCTCGCCCGAGGTCTCGAATCCAAAATGGATCGAACAGAGTACGGCGGAACCCCCTCGATGTCTAGAGGAGGCGGAGGAACAACACGCACTTCAGCCTCCTGGAGCGGGCCTGCTACCATCGGCCTGAGGAGAGACACATGGAACGAGGGGTTAATACGGTAATGAGTGGGTAGTTGTAACCTATAACATACCTCGTTCACTCTCCTCAGGACTTTAAACGGCCCCACAAACCGCGGACCCAGCTTCCGGCAGAGCAGGCGAAGGGGCAGGTTTCGGGTCGAGAGCCAGACCCTGTCCCCTGGTGCGAACACTGGGGCCTCACTGCGGCGACGGTCTGCGCCAATTTTCTGGCACCTTATGGCACGCTGAAGGTGGACGTGGGCTGCCTCCCAGGTTTCCTCACGTGCCGAAACCAATTGTCCACCGCAGGGGCCTCGGTCTGGCTCTGATGCCAAGGAGCCAGAACCGGCTGATACCCTAATACACATTGAAAGGGAGTAAGGTTAGTGGAGGAGTGACGTAGCGAGTTCTGAGCCATCTCTGCCCAGGGCACGAACTACGCCCACTCCCCCGGCCGATCCTGGCAATAAGACCGCAGAAACCTACCCACATCCTGGTTAATTCTCTCCACCTGCCCATTACTCTCGGGGTGAAAACCTGAGGTAAGACTAACCGAGATCCCCAGACGCTCCATGAACGCCTTCCAGACCCTTGATGTGAACTGGGGACCCCGATCAGACACTATATCCTCAGGCACCCCATAGTGCTGGAAAACGTGTGTAAACAGGGCCTCTGCAGTTTGTAAGGCCGTAGGGAGACCGGGCAAAGGGAGGAGACGACAGGACTTTGAAAACCGATCCACAACGACCAGGATCGTGGTGTAACCCTGTGAAGGTGGAAGTTCAGTCAAAAAATCCATCGACAGTTGCGACCATGGCCGTTGAGGAACGGGTAGAGGTTGTAGCTTACCTCTGGGCAGGTGTCTAGGAGCCTTGCACTGGGCGCACACCGAGCAGGAAGTAACATAAATCCTCACGTCCTTAGCTAAAGTGGGCCACCAGTACCTCCCTTCAAGACAGCGCATCGTCCGACCTATCCCAGGATGACCAGAGGAGGGTGACGTGTGAGCCCAATATATCAATCGGTCGCGGACAGCAGACGGAACGTACAGACGACCAGCTGGACACTCAGGGGGAGAAGGCTCTGAACGTGACGCCCGCTCAATGTCCGCGTCCAGCTCCCACACTACCGGCGCCACCAGACACGAAGCTGGGAGTATGGGAGTGGGATCCATGGACCGCTCCTCTTTGTCATACAGCCGAGTCAATGCGTCTGCCTTAACGTTCTGGGAGCCTGGTCTGTAAGAAAGAGTAAACACAAAACGAGTGAAAAACATGGCCCACCTTGCCTGGCGAGGATTCAATCACTTCGCCTGCCGGATGTACTCCAGATTGCGGTGGTCAGTCCAGATGAGAAAAGGGTGTTTAGCCCCCTCAAGCCAATGCCTCCACACCTTCAAGGCTTCTACGACAGGTAACAGCTCTCGGTTCCCCACATCATAGTTTCGCTCCGCCGGGCTGAGCTTCTTCGAAAAGAAAGCACAGGGGCGAAGCTTCAGTGGCGTACCCGAACGCTGAGCGAGCACTGCTCCTATCCCAGCTTCGGATGCGTCCACCTCCACTATGAATGGTAAAGAGGGATCCGGATGAGCCAGCACAGGCACCGAGGTAAACTGAGTCTTCAGGTGCTCAAAAGCCCTGTTCGCCTCAGCCGACCACTGCAAGCGCACCGGGCCCCCCTTTAGCAGTGAGGTAATGGGTGCTGCCACCTGACCAAAACCCTGGATAAACCTTCGGTAGTAATTGGAAAACCCCAAAAAACGGTACTCATAATGACCTGAGGTGGTGCTAAATGCCGTCTTCCACTCATCACCCTTCTTAATACGCACCAGATTGTACGCACTCCTGAGATCAAATTTTGTGAAAAAACGTACCCCGTGCATTAACTCAATAACCGTATTGATCAGAGGTAGCGGGTAACTATATTTCACTGTGATTTTATTAAGACCTCGATAATCAATGCACAGGCGTAAACCGCTATCCTTTTTTTTCACAAAAAAGAAACTCGAAGAGACGGGTGAAATGGATGGCTGAATGAACCCCTGATGCAGGGATTCAGAGACATATGTCTCCATAGCCTCCGTCTCCGCTTGCGACAGGGGATACACGTGACTCTTGGGATATGCAGCGTCTACCAGGCGATCTATCGCACAATCCCCCTGTCGATGGGGTGGTAATTAAGTCGCCTTCTTTTTACAGAAGGCGAGAGCCAAATCGGCATATTCGGGGGGAATGCGCACGGTGGAGACCTGGTCTGGACTTTCCACCGTAGTAGCACCAACGGAAACCCCTAAACACCTACATGAGCATTCTCGCGACCACCCCGTGAGAGCCCTCTGTGGCCAAGAAACAGTGGGGTTATGACAAACTAACCAGGGTAGGCCTAGCACCGCAGAATACGCAGGAGAATCAATAAGGAAAAGACAAATCTTCTCCTTGTGACCCTCCTGCGTTATCATACACAAAGGTGCGGTTACCTCCCTGATAAACCCTGACCCTAATGGTCGACTATCTAAGGCATGAATAGGGAAAGGCATATCCACAGAAACAAAAGGGATCCCTAAACTCTGGATGAGAATGGTGCCTACTCACCTGGGGTGACGCCAGAATGCCCTGCCTGCCCTCTCTATTCCCAGAGGAACCAACCCAGCACCGACCAGCAGTGTGCCCTCTGCGACCTTGAATGGTGCTCGAGTGGGAACCCCCTCCGGTCTCCCTGCGCACCATCCCTCCCAATTCCATAGGTTCGGGAGAGAGGGTGCGGGAGGATGGAACAACCAGACCCCGATCTAGACGTCCACGAGTAGCCAGCATGTTGTCCAGCTTGATGGACATGTCCACCAGCTGGTCGAAGGTGAGGGTGGTGTCTCTACAGGCCAGCTCCCGACGGACGTCCTCGCGTAGACTACAACGGTAATGGTCGATCAGGGCCCTGTCGCTCCATCCAGCGCCGGCAGCCAAGGTCCTAAACTCCAAAGCAAAATCCTGTGCACTCCTCGTCTCCTGCCTCAGATGATAGAGAAGCTCACCCGCTGCGTTGCCTTCAGTTGGATGATCGAATACTATCCGGAATTGGCGCGTGAACTCCTCAAAATGGTCCAACTCCGCATCCTCCCTATTACACACAGCGCTGGCCCATTCCAGGGCTTTCCCGGTGAGGCATGAGACGAGGGCGTAACTCTTCTCACGGTCCGATGGTACTGGGGAGGCCACGGTTAGATATAGGTTCAGCTTAAGGAGGAAACCTTGGCAGCCGGCAGTATCTCCGTTGTATCCCGTAGGTAGAGATAAATGGATCCTCGATTCCGGAGAGAAAAAACGTTGACTGGAGATTCCGGTTGTGGTGGTGGTAGTGCTGGAGAAACTCCCTGTCTCCATTTTCTGGACAATGTGATCCATGACGGAGCTGATAACGTTAAGCTCCCTCGCTTGTTCCTGAACGTGTTCCTCCAGCTCCATGGGCATAGTGTCCTCTCCTGCTGACTTCATATATTGGTCAGAGATTCTGTCATGCATAGGTGTAATAGGTGGCAGGGAAGTCAGGCGCAGGAGAGTCAAATGAAGTGTAAAATGGAGTCTTTTAATAAAGTCCACTGAGTATGCTCCATAACACTAAATGTACATAAACAAACAAACATGGGTACGAGGACCCGGCGCGCACCTGTACAACAATCACACTACACTGACAATAAAACAATCTCTGACAAAGACATGAGGGGAAACAGAGGGTTAAATACACAACAGGTAATGAATGGGATTGAAAACAGGTGTGTGGGAAGACAAGACAAAACCAATGGAAAATGAAAAAAGGATCAATGATGGCTAGAAGACCGGCACCGCCCGAACAAGGAGAGGCAACGACTTCGGCAGAAGTCGTGACAGGTGTAGAGTAATTTTTCAAACAGCAAGCAAACAAAGTCTGGTTTTAAAATCAATTGAGAATGAAAATAGTTTCTGAAAGTATTTAAAAATATTTCCAGCTCTCTCCCTTTTGGTAACCACTCAGCATGAAAGGGAAAAATGTAATGCTCTGATCCAGTGAAAATGTTATAAAATACCTGATTACTTGTTATCCCTTGCACAAATAGCATAAAGCTGTGTCTTTCCCAAGCTTACTTGCACTGGAAACTCTGAGGGCAGAGAATATTTTATACGTTTAATGTTTGCTAGTGTGAGTTTCTAGTGACCCAGTTGATAGTTGATACAATGTTTCAAGTTCGTTGCAGCCATGCATAGTCAATGTGATTTATAGGATATTTACTTTCATGAGGATATTTTCTACTTGCAGGCTGCAATGTTTTTGTGTTGGCTTGATGTAGACGGGGCGGCAGGTTAGCCTAGTGGTTTGAGCGTTGGACGAGTAACCGCAAGGTTGCAAGTTCAAATCCTTGAGTTGACAAGGTACAAATCTGTCGTTCTGCCCCTGAACAGGCAGTTAACCCACTGTTCCTAGGCCGTCATTGAAAATAAGAATTTGTTCTTAACTGACTTGCCTAGTTAAATAAAGGTATAAAATAAAAAAAATACTATTTTACATAGTTGGCAAAAGTTACTTTTAGATTTGTATAATTTTCATTTAGATGAATATAGAATTTAGATTAACCACAGACAATGATTTTGTTCCAAGAAAATGTGCATATGAAAATCCTAATTGGTAGAAATGATAAAATAAATTGCCACTCCAAATTGAAACGTTTTTTTTTTTTGGGGTGTAGCCTATTACCAGCAACTTCAGGAGCGTAACGGCAGAATCTGAAGGCCAACAGCAACTGGAGACGGAGCGTCTGGTTAGGCAATCTTGATCTCTGACTCCCTCTTGAGTTATTTGTGAGTCTTAATTATTTAATCAAATAGCGTACTTAAAGCATCAGACAAGTTCAGTACAAATATGTAACGGCTGTTGGTGGAAGAAGGTGAGGACCAAGGTGCAGCATGATAAGTGTTCATGATTTATTAGTAGAACTGAACACTGAATAACAACACAAACAACCTAAACAGTTCTGCATGGTGCAGACACAAAAACAGAAAGAAACTACCCACAAAACACAGGTAGGAAAAGGCTACCTAAGTATGGTTCTCAATCAGAGACAACGATAGACAGCTGCCTCTGATTGAGAACCACACCCGGCCAAACACACAGAAATAGAAAACATAGAAACCGAAACATAGAATGCCCACCCCAACTCACGATCTCTAAGGCCAGGGCGTGACAATATAGTTGATTTTATTAAAACATATAGGGTGTGTCTATATATGGAAAAATACCCTTTTAGAAATTCTGACCAATCGAAAAGACCACTCTTTTTTTTTGTCGGTGACAGCCTGACTAGAAATGCAGGAAATTCTGAGGGAGGACCCCTCGCCAGGTTATGTCCCCCCACTTATAAAACCAAAGCTGTGCCACTCCCTGACAGGACAGACAGAAAAAGGGTTTGATCAGTGTTAATATACCCTGAGAGTACAGAGAAAGGGTTTGACCAGTGTTAATATACCCTGAGAGGACAGAGAAAGGGTTTGACCAGTGTTAATATACACTGAGAGGACAGAGAAAGGGTTTGATCAGTGTTAATATACCCTGAGAGGACAGAACAAGGGTTTGATCAGTGTTAATATACCCTGAGAGGACAGAAAAGGGGTTTGATCAGTGTTAATATGACCTGACAGGACAGAAAAGGGGTTTGATCAGTGTTAAAACCTCTTGAGCATAGGGAGACGCTTGCGTCTCAACTGGCCAATTGCCTGGGGAAATGCAGAGCGCCAGATTCAAATAAAATGGTATAAAATTCAAACTTTCATTAAATCAGACATGTAAGATACTCAATTAAAGCTACACTCGTTGTGAATCCAGCCAACATGTCCAATTTTAAAAATGCTTTTCGGCGAAAGCATAAGAAGCTATTATCTGAATGCATGCACCCATCTGAACCAGTAGTAAACAAAAGAGCTAGCGTAACAGGCGCTACACAAAACGCTGAAATTAAATATAAAACATGCATTACCTTTGACAAGCTTCTTTTGTTGGCACTCCAATATGTCCCATAATCATCACAATTGGTCATTTTTTTTATTAATTCCATCCATGTGTACCCAAAATGTCTATTTATAAAGCATGTTTGATCCAGAAAAAAACAGCTTACCTCCCTTACCTCAGCTAGCCTCCCTATACCTTCCCTCCCTTGTCTGTGTTCTCCCTCTACCCTTCTTCCCTGGTCTGTGTTCTCCCGCTAGCCTCCCTCTACACTCCCTCCCTGCTGTGTTCTCCCTCCCTGGTCTGTTCTCCCTCCCTACGGGTATTCTTCAACATAAATGCGTAAAACAGGGCATTCACAGCTCAATAGGGACGCATCGGAACGCAGGGCTTTCAAAAGATGAGTCACTTCCGGATTGGATTTTTCTCAGGCTTTCGCCTGTAACATCAGTTCTGTTATACTCACAGACAATATTTTTACAGTTTTGGAAACTTTAGAGGGTTTTATATCCTAAACTCTAAATGATATGCATATTCTAGCATCTTGTCCTGACAAAATATCAAGTTTACTACAGGACCGTTTTTTTTCCAAAAATGAAAATACTGCCCCCTAGTCATAAAAGGTTTGGGGAAAACCGGTTGAGAGTTTCTGTCGGCTGAATGAGCGACACTGGTTGAGCATTGCTACAGCATTTCCCTCCAGAAACCGTGAGAAAGTTGTCCGGCTGCGGGGGCGAGGGGATTCATACTAACATTACTATCTGTACTTACTGGTGGCACAGACGCTGTTTCATCCTTTCCTGAAATTACCCTGCCTAACGATTGCGTCTGAAGCTGGGTCTGTAGCACAGCTGTCCTCGCCGTAAGGCGATCGTTCTCCTGTATATTATGAGTATAGCGACTGCAATTAGAAGGCATAATGTTAATGTTACTACTTTGCTTCGGCTGTTGGAGGTCCTAACGAACCATGTCCAGACAAAGCGTCCGGAGTGAAAATGTTGAATGAAAAAAAAAAAGAATTGAGGGAAAAACAAAAATATAAATGGTAATTAAAAAGTAAAAACAGTAAAGTTGTCATGTAGCAAAGTAAGGTTGGCAACAGATCGCACGGCAACACGTAAACAAGTCTGCAAGTTGTGACCGGAAATGGCGTCAAAATCACAGGCTATAATAGCTATTTGAGTGAATGGTCAGTTAGTGCGCCTTGGTCTCATGAATCGCGCTCCCGAGAGAGTGTCCTCTCGTTCCAGGGCATATATTCAGACAATGAAATTCTCCGGTTGGAACCTTATTGATGATATTTGTTAAAAACATCATCAAGATTGATTGCAGACATCTTTTGACTTGTTTCTACAACCTGTAATGGAACTTTTTGAGTTTTTGTCATGGAGGAAATGGTCGCGCCTCAATGAAGGTGGATTACTGGACTGAACAGCTAACAGGTGGGCTGATGATGGGCTTTATGGAACTTTATGGAACAAATCAGTCATTTATTGTCAAACTGGGATTCCTGGGACTGCCTTCTGATGAAGATTATCAAAGGTAAGTGAATATTTATAGTGCATATTCTAACTAACATTGACTCCAAGATGGCAGAATTGTCTTGTTGTTTTCAGCAGGTACTGAGCGCCATTCTCAGATTAGGCTTTTTCCGTAAAGTTTTTTTTAAATCTGGCACAGCGGTTGCATAGAGGATCAATCTTTAATTCTGTGAATAACACTTTTTTTCAATATTTATTGATTTTTTAAAATTATTATTTTATTTTTATTATTTATTTCTGGGAAAATCACTAGAAGTTTGGAATCAAAATATTACTGCACGTCACGCGCCAATGTAAAATGAGATTTTTGGATATAAATATGCACATTATCGAACAAAACATACATGTATTGTGTAACATGATGTCATATAAGTGTCATCTGATGAAGATCATCAAAGGTTAGTGATTCATTTTATCTATATTTCTGCAATTTGTGAGTCCTCTATTTCACTGGAAAATGGATGTGTTGTGACTTGACTATGACCTAACATATGTGGTGCTTTCGCTGTAAATACATTTCTTAATCGGACACCATGGGTAGATTAACAAGATGTTTATCTTTCATTTGCTGTATTGGACTTGTTAATGTGTGAAAGTTACATATTTATACCAATTATTTTTTTTATTTCGCGCACTGCCTTTTCAGCGGAATGTTGAGGTGGGGTTCCGCCACCTAAAATATTTTATGTCCTATAATGTCAACACAGCCCCTCCATTTAGGGAGGATATCAGTCTGTTCATGTTGGTTGTTCATCCCCTGTTCTGTCTGTCCTGTCAGGTCATATTAACACTGATCAAACCCTTTTTCTGTCCTCTCGGGGTATATTGACCTTTCTAGGGCAGGCGCTCCGCTAGCGGAACCCCTTGACAGCATTCTGCTGAAAAGGCAGCGAGCGAAATTCTATTTTATTTTTTTTAAATATGTGACTTTCACACATTAACAAGACCAATACAACAAATGAAAGATACACTTCTTGTTAATCTACCCATTGTGTCCGGTTTCAAAAAGGCTTTACAGAGAAAGCACAACATATGATTATGTTAGGTCAGAGCCAAGTCATAAAAACACACAACCATTTTTCCAGCCAAAGAGAGGAGTCACAAAAAGCAGAAATATAGATATGATCTTCATCAGATGACACTCATAGGACATCATTTTACACAATACATGTATGTTTTGTTCGATAATGTAAATATTTATATCCCAAAATCTCAGTTTACATTGGCACGTTACGTGCAGTAATGTTTTGATTCCTAAACATCAGGTGATTTTGCAGATAGCCACATCAAATCCCAGAAATACTCATAATAAACATTGATAAAAGACACAAGTGTTATTCACAGAATTTAATTAATTAATGCAACCGCTGTGTGAGATGTCAAAAACACTTTAAGGACAAAGCATAATCTGAGTACGGTGCTCAGAGCACAATCCAGCCAAAGAAATATCCGCCATATTTCTAACAGAAGTTAGAAATATGATTATAAATATTCACTTACCTTTGATGATCTTCATCAGAATGCACTCCCAGGAATCGCAGTTCGACAATAAATGACTCATTTGTTCCATAAAGTCCATCATTTATGTCCAAATAGCCACTTGTTGTTAGCGTGTTAAGCCCAGTAATCCATCTTCATGAGGCGCGAGCACTACGTCCAGACAAAAACTCGAAAAGTTCCATTACAGGTCGTAGAAATATGTCAAACGATGTATGGAATCAATCTTTAGGATGTTTTTAATATAAAACTTCAATAATGTTCCAACCGGAGAATTCCATTGTCTGTAGAAAAGCACTGGAACGAGAGGTGACTCTGTCGGGACCGCGCGTCATAAGCCTGAGACACTCTGCCAGACCACTGACTCATTCAGCTCCCATTCCCCCTGCTTTATATCAGAAGACTGAAACAAGTTTCTAAAGATGGTTGACATCTAGTGGAAACCGTAGGAAGTGCAACTTGACCCCATAGACACTGTGTATTTTGTAGGCCAAGCTTTGAAAAACTACAAACCTCAGATTTCACACTTCCTGGTTGGATTTTTATCAGGTTTTCGCCTGCCATATGAGTTCTGTTATACTCACAGACAGTTTGAGAAACTTCAGAGTGTTTTCTATCCAATACTAATAATAATATGCATATATTAGCATCTGGGACTCAGTAGGAGGCTGTTTACTCTGGGCACGCATTTCATCCAAAAGTGAAAATGCTGCCCTCTTTCCCAAACAGGTTTTAAGATGTACTTTAAAATAGTTTTACTGAAGTACTTTACACCACTGATAATATCAAAGGCTGAACTGAAATCTAACATTACAGCTCCCACAATCATCTTATTATTAATTTCTTTCAACCAATCATCAGTCATTTGTTTCAATGTAGTACATGTTGAGTGCCCTTCTCTATAAGCATGCTGAAAGCCTGTTGTGAATTTGTTTACACAGAAAAAGCATTGTATTTGGTCAAATACATTTTTTTTCCCAACAGTTTGCTCAGATTTGGGAGCAAGCTGATAGGTCTGCTGTTAGAACCAGAACATGCTTTTCTTTTACTATTTGTATTTTATGCAGGATTACGATGGCTCACTGTTCATTGGTGGTATTTCCTGCCTAAGTTTGTCGTCTTTGCAAATGAAGTAATCATGAAAATAATTGGCAACATCAAATGGTTTTGCGATGAATAAGCCATGATTCGATGAAAGATGGAGTTGAATTTGTCTTTCACTACTGTTAAAAAGCTCCACCACTATTCATAACATCTCCATCACTACTGAAAACAGCCCCCATCACTACTCCTAACAGGATCTATCACTACTGATACCATTCTCCATCACTACTGAAAACAGCCCCCATCACTACTCATACCAGCATCTATCAGTACTGATGTCATTCTCCATCACTACTGAAAACAGCCCCCATCAATACTGAAAACAGCTCCCATCACTACTCATAACAGGATCTATCACTACTGATATCATTCTCCATCACTACTGAAAACAGCCCCCATCACTACTGATATCATTCTCATCACCACTGATAACAGCCCCCATCACTACTGATATCATTCTCCATCACAACTGAAAACAGCCCCCATCACTACTGATATCATTCTCCATCACTACTGAAAACAGCCCCCATCACTACCGATACCATCTCCATCACTACTGATAGCCTCCATCACTACTGGTAACATCACCTGTTACTACTGGCAACAGCCCCCATCACTACTGATATCATTCTCCATCACTACTGAAAACAGCCCCCATCACTACTGATATCATTCTCCATGACTACTGATAACAGCCCCCATCACTAATGATATCATTCTCCATCACTACTGAAAACAGCCCCCATCACTGCTGATACCCCCCATCACTACTGGTAACAGTACCTGTTACTACTGGCAACAGCCCCCATCACTACTGATACCCCCCATCACTACTGGTAACAGTACCTGTTACTACTGGCAACAGCCCCCATCACTACTGAAAACAGGCCCCATCACTACTGATAAAAGGCTCCATCACTACTGATAAGCTGAAGTGTAAGCTGAAAAAAGTGATAAGCTGAAAAAAATATTTTTCTTTACTATTATTTTGACATTTCACATTCTTAAAATAAAGTGGTGATCCTAACTGACCTAAGACACTGTCATGCCCTGACCTGAGAGAGCCTTTTTATGTCTCTATTTTGGTTTGGTCAGGGTGTGATTTGGGTTGGCATTCTATGTTCTGTTTTCTATGTTTTTCTATTTCTTTGTTTTGGCCGGGAATGGTTCTCAATCAGGGACAGCTGTCTATTATTGTCTCTGATTGGGAATCATACTTAGGCAGCCTTTTGTGTTTGTGGGAAGTTATCTTTGTTAGTGGCACTATAGCCATGTTAACCTTCACGGTCGTTACTTCATTTCTTATTTTGTTGGCGTCATTTACAAAATAAAGGAAAATTACGCTCACCACGCTGCACCTTGGTCTCATTCCGATGACGGCCGTGACAGAACTTCCCACCAACAAAGGACCAAGCAGCGTGGAGAAAGGGACTCCTGGACATGGGAGGAGATCCTGGGTGGCAAGGGTCCCTTGAGGCAGGCTGGGGAGTATCGCCGTCCAAAGGAAGAATTAAAGGCAGCGAAGGAGGAGCTGTGGCGATATGAGGAGGTAAGTCAACGTAGCAGGCACGAGAGGCAGCCCCCAAAAATAAATATTTGGGGGGGCACAGGGGGAGATTGGCGGAGTCAGTTTATAGACCTGAGCCAACTCCCCGTGCTCACCGCGGGGAGCGAGTGACCGTGTAGGCACCGTGTTATGCGGGAAAGCGCACGGTGTCTCTGGTGCGCATGTAAAGCCCGGTGCGCTCGGAGCCAGCTCTCCGCAAGTGCCAAGCGAGAATGGGCATCCAGATAGGGCGGATTGTGCCAGCTCAACGCTCTTGGTCTTCGGTGCGCTGTTTCGGCCCAGGGTATCCTGTGCCGGCTCTGCGCACTGTGTTTCCAGGGGGCTGTGACTGCTCAGTGCCTCCTATGCCTGCGCTCCGCCCATGCCGGGCTAAAGTGGGCATTCAGCCAAAAGGAGAGGTGCACGTGTTAAGCACCAGATCTCCAGTGCTCCCCCACAGCCCGGTTCATCCTGTGCCTGCTCCCATAACCAGGCCTTCTGTATGCCTGGTGGGCCCTGTGGCAGCCCCACGTACCAGGCTGCCTATACGTCTCCTCCCATCAGTGATGATCCACAGTCTGGGGAACAACGCAACGAGGGTCCCCAGTCCGGGGCCCGCAAAGAGGGTCCCCAGTCCGGGTCCCTCAGCGAGGGTGCCCAGTCCTGGGCCCGCAACAAGGGCTCCCAGTCAGGGGCCCGCAACGAGGGTCCCCAGTCCGGGGCCCGCAGTGAGGGTCCCCAGTCCGGGGCCCGCAACGAGGGTCCCCAGTCCGGGTTCTATGATGAGGGTCCCTGCACCAGAGGCGCCACCAAAGTGGGGTGAGCCAGAGGTGGAGCGGGGTCTAAGTCCCACTCCAGAGCCGCCACCGTGGATAGATGCCCACCCAGACTCTCCCCTATAGGTTCAGGTTTTGCGGTCGGAGTCCGCACCTTTTGGTGGGGTACTGTCACACCCTGACCTTAGAGAGCCTTTTAATGTTTCTATTATTTTCACATTTCACATTCTTAAAATAAAGTGGTGATCCTAACTGACCTAAGACACTGTCACACCCTGACCTTAGAGAGCCTTTTTATGTCTCTATTTTGGTTTGGTCAGGGAGTGATTTGGGTGGGCATTCTATGTTCTGTTTTCTATGTTTTTCTATTTCTTTGTTTTGGCCGGGAATGGTTCTCAATCAGGGACAGCTGTCTATTATTGTCTCTGATTGGGAATCATACTTAGGCAGCCTTTTCCCTTTTGTGTTTGTGGGAAGTTATCTTTGTTAGTGGCACTATAGCCATGTTAACCTTCACGGTCGTTACTTCATTTCTTATTTTGTTGGCGTCATTTACAAAATAAAGGAAAATGTACGCTCACCACGCTGCACCGTGGTCTCATTCCAACGACGGCCGTGACAGTCAGGGAATTGTTACTAGGATTAAATGTCAGGAAATGTGAAAAACTGAGTTTATGTGTATTTGGCTGAAGTGTATGTAAACTTCCAACTTCAACTGTATATTCATCCTGCCCTGCCTTTCCAAAAAATGTTAAAGCCAAGTTAACAAACAGATCACCGACCATTTCAAATCCCACCGTACCTTCTCCACTATGCAATCTGGTTTCCGAGCTGGTCATGGGTGCAACTCAGCTACTCTCAAGGTCCTAAATGATGATATCATAACCGCCATCGATAAAAGACAGTATTGTGTAGCCGTCTTCATCGACCTGGCCAAGGCTTTCGACTCTGTCAATCACGGCATTCTTATCGGCAAACTCAATAGCCTTGGTTTCTCAAATGACTGAGCAGCTTACCGATCACTGTACCGATACACAGCAAATCTGTAGATAGCACACCCAACTACCTCATCCCCATATTGTTATTTATCTTGCTCTTTTGCACCCCAGTATCTGGCTTCCTTGCTTCCTTGCTGAGCGGCCTTTCAGGTTATGTTGATATAGGACTCGTTTTAGTGTGAATATAGATAATTTTGTACCTGTTTCCTCCAGCATCTTCACAAGGTCCTTTGCTGTTGTTCTGGGATTGATTTCCACTTTTCAGAGTCAAAACCCACAGAACCTACCACACAAGGCAAAACATGGGATGAATGCAGGAGCAGATTTCAGGAGCAGGACAAGACACCCTATTTTTGACTGATGACTGACGTAAGGGCATGATAGGCCTATCTGAATATATGATTAGGATGGTCATAATGCTTCTTGATAGTGTCATAAAGTGTATTTTCTACGAGTTTAATTTAAAATATGAGGGGGAAAAATGCGTGACTGTTTCTCTCAGCCTCATGACAAAATGTTGCATTCATCCCAGTCATCAGCAGCAGAGCATTAGGGTTGGTGCATGTATGACATCAATGTGGGCGTAATAACAATGATAATTTATTGGTCAAAGGTACATTTCAGAAAATCATATAGGATATGTTGTAATGGGATATGGAATGTTTTGCCTTGCGTGGTAGGTTCTGTGGGTTTGGACTCTTATGTAGGTGTCATAACCAACCATAAAATAACTACAGTGGTAGGTTCTGTGGGTTTTGACTCTTATGTAGGTGTCATAACCAACCATAAAATAACTACAGTGGTAGGTTCTGTGGGTTCTGACTCTTATGTAAGTGTTATAACCAGTCATATAATAACTACAGTGGTAGGTTCTGTGGGTTTTGACTCTTATGTAGGTGTCATAACCAGCCATAAAATAACTACAGTGGTAGGTTCTGTGGGTTTTGACTCTTATGTAGGTGTCATAACCAGTCATATAATAACTACAGTGGTAGGTTCTGTGGGTTCTGACTCTTATGTAGGTGTCATAACCAGTCATATAATAACTACAGTGGTAGGTTCTGTGGGTTTTGACTCTTATGTAGGTGTCATAACCAGCCATAAAATAACTACAGTGGTAGGTTCTGTGGGTTCTGACTCTTATGTAAGTGTTATAACCAGTCATATAATAACTACAGTGGTAGGTTCTGTGGGTTTTGACTCTTATGTAGGTGTCATAACCAGCCATAAAATAACTACAGTGGTAGGTTCTGTGGGGTTTGACTCTTATGTAGGTGTCATAACCAAACATAAAATAATGTAAGATATGTCACAATAGGTCTAAATATGTGTTTAATGGCAGTGTTGTGACCACATTATGACACGTGACATATGTCAGCTGTTATGACATATGATATAGTTATGACTGTGTCATAACATGTTATGATGCTGGGTGTCAAGTAAAGTGTAACCATTTTAAGTGTTTCTAAAATCTATGTGACACATGAATGGTGGAAAAATGAATGGAGCCATTTCCCTGTTTGACAGCTGGGTTTTATGGGTATTATGACTCATACTGTGGTAACCTATGGAGTTGGAAAGAGAACAAACAGATCTGGGACCAGGCTAGACAAGTATAAAGTTCCATTTGAAAATGCAGTTGTACATGTTATTACATTTTTATCCTTTATTTGTGTCCCGTGTGTCCAACACATTTCATCTTACCCAAAGATGTGGCCTATCTTCTGATTCAGGCAAGTAGCCAAGGTTAAAGTTAAAAAGCAACTTCCAATCAGATGTCAGACCCGACCTGTCCTGAGTAGAATAATATTTGCCTAGCAACACTCTCTCATTGGCTAGAAATGACTAGTTGCTGGGAAAATGAAACTTAACAGAATGTAAGGTGCAGCACATTGGGCGCTTTAGTATTGCATGAATTTTAGACCATTCCATTGGTCGAAGTAAATCTCCACCCACCTGCGGCACCTGGCTATGCAAAACCAGCAGGCCCACTGCTTCAGGGCTCTCAGTGACAACAGGGGACAACAATATACAGATCCGTGCAACCACACTAAAAGTGAGTATTCAACTTAACTACCTTACTAATTAAATGTTGTACAACAATCTACTCTACAGTAGTTGAATAACTGTAGCACAATATTAAGTAGACCTTTTATTGATACCAGGTCTGTTAACATTTATGCATAAATAGTCATATGATTGCATCACTTAACATCAAAATGTCAAAACAATATAATCATGTAGCTGTAACATTCACATTCTGCTATATGTGTGTATTCATACATATTGTTTAATATTGTTTAACAGTGAAAGAGGAAACATGGTTAGACTTTTACCTGAAACATAGTGTAGTATACAAACATTTCCCTTGTTTAGTGCAGAGATAGTGTAGTATACTGTACCTTGGTGTCAACACCCATCTTATAGCAGGTTGTTGCTGTGAGGGACACACCTGCAGGTTTTTGTCAGTACTGACTAAGGTCACGTTCCACTGCTTAGAGGTTGCATGTATTAACCAAGGGATGACTGATAGATAAAACACATGATGTGGTTAGCTGATATATAAAATACCTATCCAGGTGTTGTAAGATCTGGTGTCAGCAACATCTGAGCAGAGGAACAGAGGAACACATCCTTTGTGTTCAGACACCTCCTGATTTACACATTTAGCACTGGTTTCAGTTATACTGATTCCACTTCATTATTGTCTGAACTGTTCCTGTCTGTCTACACAGTAGATGTGATGTTTGATGGTAATGGAACACAGCCTCTAACTGGTCTGTCTGGTCTTAACAGCAGCAGACAGGCAGCGGTAGAATAATAACCATGTTTAGAATGTCATTTGATACGCCCCATATGAGCACATGTACGTCTTATCTTAGGGAATGTACTGTGTTTTACAACAGTTGTACCGCATATCATTACTGTTTTTATAGTTAATAGTTTTATAGTTTTTATTGTTTAAATGTAAAATAGCTGAAAAAATAATAATAATTTAGTCTTTCCTCATCTGTGAAAGTTGGAACTTGGCTTTGGATGAGTCACTGAAGAAATGTGGACTTTGTTTTTTGTAATGAAGTCATTGTCTGTTTCCATGTTTCTGATTGGCTGCAGTAGTAGAAATGGAACGAGGAAGGACTCTGAAGATTCTGATCCTGGTGACACTCTGTCTGCAAGACTTCACTGGTCAATGCCAAGGTGCACACACACACACACACACACACACTACACACGCTACACATGCTACACACACACACATACTGTGCATGAATACACACATAGTGTCTTGATAAATGGCTACTGAAAACGATCAACTTCTTGTCTGTTTCCCGTTTTAGGGCAGCCTTCTAACCTGAGGATAGTTCTGGTGGGGAAGACTGGATCAGGGAAGAGTACAACAGGAAACACCATCCTGGGGACGGAGGGGTTTAAAGTGGGGGCTTCTCCAGTGTCTGTGACTGCACAGTGTGAGAAACAGAGTGGAGTGGTGGATGGGAGGAAGATTGATGTCATCGACACCCCGGGGCTCTATGACACAACAATGTCTAAAGAAGAGATAAAAAGTGAAATAGAGAAGGCCATCTACATGTCAGTCCCAGGACCTCACGCCTTCCTGCTGGTGATCAGACTGGGGGTAAGGTTCACAGAGGAGGAGCAGAACACTGTGAAGTGGATCCAGGACAACTTTGGAGAAGATGCCTCAATGTACACCATCTTGCTGTTCACTCATGGAGATCAACTGAAGGGCAAAACAGTCAAAGGGTTTCTTGCTCAGAGCAAAGCGCTACGGAGACTCATCAATATGTGTGGGGGCAGATATCACTCCCTAATCAATGACAAGAGAAAAGACAACACTCAGGTTAGAGAGCTGCTGGAGAAGATCGAGGAGATGGTGGTGGAGGACAATGGAGGAGAACACTACACCAGTGCTGACTATGAAGAGGCTCAGAGAAAGATCAGAGAGGAGAATATGTTTTACTGTAAACTGGCAGCGTACGGCAGTCTAGCCGCAGCAGGACTAGGGATGGTGTTTGCTTCACCAGTATTGGTGGCAGCAGGTGTAGCTGCAGGCTTCAGCCAAGGGTTTGAATGCACTAAGGAGATGCTAGGCTTTTAAAACATCGGGGGTACGTTCAGTTGGTCTTAACGTTTCGCTACGTATGGCAATGGTACTTACTGAATGATATAACAGTTCTTTCAAAAGCATTTGCAATGTTATAGATATGCTAGCCGTGTGGCAGTATGGCCCTAGCAGGGTGTGAACGTGGAAAATCTTAACAAAACACTCTTGCTGCACTGTACACAATTCCCCTCTCATGATCCATAGTTACAACGTTTCTCAACTCAAATCATGACCATTTATTTTAGTGGAGGTGTATGTATCTAGTGGGGATACATAGCATACATTAAATGGTAGTGTATGTATCTAGTGGGGATATATAGCATGTATTAAATGGTAGTCTATGTATTTAGTGGGGATACATAGCATATATTAAATAGTAGTGTATGTATCTAGTGGGGATATATAGCATGTATTAAATGGTAGTGTATGTATTTAGTGGGGATACATAGCATGTATTAAATGGTAGTCTATGTATTTAGTGGGGATACATAGCATATATTAAATAGTAGTGTATGTATCTAGTGGGGATATATAGCATGTATTAAATGGTAGTGTATGTATTTAGTGGGGATACATAGCATGTATTAAATGGTAGTCTATGTATTTAGTGGGGATACATAGCATATATTAAATAGTAGTGTATGTATCTAGTGGGGATATATAGCATGTATTAAATGGTAGTGTATGTATTTAGTGGGGAGACATAGCATGTATTAAATGGTAGTGTATGTATTTAGCGGGGATATATAGCATATATTAAATGGTAGTGTATGTATTTAGTGGGGATATATAGCATGTATTAAATGGTAGTGTATGTATTTAGTGGGGATATATAGCATATATTAAATGGTAGTGTATGTATTTAGTGGGGATATATAGCATGTATTAAATGGTAGTGTATGTATCTAGTGGGGATATATAGCATGTATTAAATGGTAGTGTATGTATTTAGTGGGGATATATAGCATGTATTAAATGGTAGTGTGTGTATCTAGTGGGGATATATAGCATGTATTAAATGGTAGTGTATGTATTTAGTGGGGATACATAGCATGTATTAAATGGTAGTGTATGTATCTAGTGGGGATATATAGCATGTATTAAATGGTAGTGTATGTATTTAGTGGGGATACATAGCATGTATTAAATGGTAGTGTATGTATTTAGTGGGGATATATAGCATATATTAAATGGTAGTGTATGTATTTAGTGGGGATACATAGCATGTATTAAATGGTAGTGTATGTATTTAGTGGGGATATATAGCATATATTAAATGGTAGTGTATGTATTTAGTGGGGATATATAGCATATATTAAATAGTAGTGTATGTATTTAGTGGGGATACATTAAATGGTAGTGTATGTATTTAGTGGGGATATATAGCATATATTAAATGGTAGTGTATGTATTTAGTGGGGATATATAGCATATATTAAATAGTAGTGTATGTATCTAGTGGGGATACATAGCATGTATTAAATGGTAGTGTATGTATTTAGTGGGGATATATAGCATGTATTAAATAGTAGTGTATGTATTTAGTGGGGATACATAGCATGTATTAAATGGTAGTGTATGTATTTAGTGGGGATATATAGCATGTATTAAATGGTAGTGTATGTATTTAGTGGGGATACATAGCATATATTGAATAGTAGTGTATGTATTTAGTGGGGATATATAGCATGTATTAAATAGTAGTGTATGTATTTAGTGGGGATATATAGCATGTATTAAATAGTAGTGTATGTTCTTGTGGGGTGTATGTATTATGGGTAGTGGGTACTGGCTGTATAGGGATATTAAACACAACTGTTGTTATGAATACTCCTGTTTCCAGTTGTTTTTACACATCCTGATACAGTCCTTGAAATATATTTTCCAGATGGCATAGTAGCTTTAAAAAAAACGTTTTTACGGCAGGATTTATTTTTGTGTTAACTCGCAACTTGAATCACAACAATTGCAGCACCTGTCTTTCTGTCTACAAAATAATTCAGTGGAATGTGTGTGTTCAGTCTATGTGCTTAAGGGCTGTATTCAGTCCGGGCGGCTGAAGATCCGTGCTGTAGTGGGATTCAAATTTAAAGGCAATATTCCCACCCTTCTCCTCAGAGAATTTCATACAAATAAAAATTGTAAAACATTTAAAGTTGTCCTTTTTGAGATAAAAACTGTCAGGATTTGGCCAGGGTTGTTCCAGTTGTTGGTCACTAGATGCCCCCATTGTGCTTTTTGTCCTTATGTTTTTCCCTTGATCCCCATTATTATTTGCACCTGTGTCTCGTTTCCCCTGAGTGTATTTAAACCCTTAGTTTCCCTCTGTTCTGTGCTCTGTGTTTGTATGTTAGCACCCTGCCCTAGTGTTCTGTGTGCTCTTGTCGATTCCGGGTGACGTTCTTGTGGTATTCTGTTTTTTGTTTTTGTTTATTTTTGGTGAGTTTCTTTTGAGGTCTTTTTGTGTTTTACCTACCACCTTTTGGATTTGCCATTTTTTGTATTTTAGGATTTTTTCTTTATTAAATACACCGTCTTAAGTACTGCTGTGTCTGCCTCATCTTCTGGGTTCTGCTGTCTATTCGTGGCTCAGTTGGTTAAGTGACTGTTTCTCACTCCGGAGACCCAGGTTCGAAACCGGGTCCTGACAAAAAAACGATGCTAAATATATACTGTAAAATACACTGTTTTGCAGTGAAGGTCTACAGTAGCCTCAACAGGATTCTGTAGGGTAGCACCATGGTGCAGCCAGAGGACAGCAAGCTTCCTTCCTCCTCTGGGTACATTGACTTCAATACAAAACCTAGGAGGTTCATGCTTCTCACCCCCTTCCATAGACTTACACAGTACTTATGACAACTTCCGGGGAACATCCTCCAACCTATCAGAGCTCTTGCAGCCTGAACTAACATGTGGTCCACCCAATCAAAGGATCAGAGAATTAATCCAGTACTGAAAGCACAAACTACAGGTAAAATGTGTATAATATGTGGTGAGTAGTTGACTCAAAGAGAGAGAAAGTTAATAGCTGAACAGTTTTGAACAAATTAATTTCTTCCAAAATTAAAGAGAAGCGAGAGAGAGAGAGACAAAAAAATCCACTTACTTAGTTTGTAAATGCAGCTATCTAGTTTAGCCTACTGAAACACCCTGCTCAAACAGAGGGGTGCTATGTTAGCTGGCTGGCTATAACAGAGGGGTGCTATGTTAGCTAGCTGGCTATAACAGAGGGGTGCTATGTTAGCTAGCTGGCTATAACAGAGGGGTGCTATGTTAGCTAGCTGGCTATAACAGAGGGGTGCTATGTTAGCTAGCTGGCTATAACAGAGGGGTGCTATGTTAGCTAGCTGGCTATAACAGAGGGGTGCTAAGCTTTTGGTTTTTACTAATTTATTGCCACCGGGACCCAACGGTGTAAGTGCTAAACTGCTTACTGACTGTACACTGTAACGTTACTGCATGATTGCAGCAGGTTTACTAACACGTTAGTTCTATTAGCTCTATTAACTATGATGTATAAAATAAAAGGTGTTGTGCATTGAAGTCCACAGGCAAAGGGCACAGGGGAAATCCCACTTTCCAATGACACTGTCTTGTATCAGATTTTATTTTTTATTTTTTATTTCACCTTTATTTAACCAGGTAGGCAAGTTGAGAACAAGTTCTCATTTACAATTGCGACCTGGCCAAGATAAAGCAAAGCAGTTTGACACATACAACGACACAGAGTTACACATGGAGCAAAACAAACATACAGTCAATAATACAGTATAAACAAGTCTATACACGATGTGAGCAAATGAGGTGAGATAAGGGAGGTAAAGGCAAAAAAAGGCCATGGTGGCAAAGTAAATACAATTGTAACGGCGTTCTTCTTTTGTTGAAAGAAAGTCGGACCGAAATGCAGCGTGTAAGTTACTCATGTTTATTAGGAAGACAAACGAAACGAACTATACACGAATAACTAAATAAATACAAAAACAACAAAACAGAACGTGAAACCTATTACAGCCTGACTGGTGCACACTACACAGAGACAGGAACAATCACCCACGAAATACAAAGCGAAAACCAGGCTACCTAAATACGGTTCCCAATCAGCAACAACGAGAATCACCTGACTCTGATTGAGAACCGCCTCAGGCAGCCAACCTATTTAACACACACACACCCCTAATCAGCTACAATCCCAGACACTACAAACCCCAATACGAAAACACAATACATAATAACCCCATGTCACACCCTGGTCTGACTAACTAATAAACTAAAACACAAAATACTAAGACCAAGGCGTGACAACAATATAGCAAGTAAAACACTGGAATGGTAGATTTGCAATGGAAGAATGTGCAAAGTAGAAATAAAAATAATGGGGTGCAAAGGAGCAAAATAAATAAATTAAAAGCAGTAGGGAAAGAGGTAGCTGTTTGGGCTAAAATATAGGTGGGCTATGTACAGGTGCAGTAATCTGTGAGCTGCTCTGACAGTTGGTGCTTAAAGCTAGTGAGGGAGATAAGTGTTTCCAGTTTCAGTGCTTTTTGTAGTTCGTTCCAGTCATTGGCAGCAGAGAACTGGAAGGAGAGGCGGCCAAAGAAAGAATTGGTTTTGGGGGTGACTAGAGAGATATACCTGCTGGAGCGTGTGCTACAGGTGGGAGATGCTATGGTGACCAGCGAGCTGAGATAAGGGGGGACTTTACCTAGCAGGGTCTTGTAGATGACATGGAGCCAGTGGGTTTGGCGAGTATGAAGCGAGGGCCAGCCAACGAGAGCGTACAGGTCGCAATGGTGGGTAGTATATGGGGCTTTGGTGACAAAACGGATTGCACTGTGATAGACTGCATCCAATTTGTTGAGTAGGGTATTGGAGGCTATTTTGTAAATGACATCGCCAAAGTCGAGGATTGGTAGGATGGTCAGTTTTACAAGGGTATGTTTGGCAGCATGAGTGAAGGATGCTTTGTTGCGAAATAGGAAGCCAATTCTAGATTTAACTTTGGATTGGAGATATTTGATATGGGTCTGGAAGGAGAGTTTACAGTCTAACCAGACACCTAAGTATTTGTAGTTGTCCACGTATTCTAAATCAGAGCCGTCCAGAGTAGTGATGTTGGACAGGCGGGTAGGAGCGAGTAGCGATCGGTTGAAGAGCATGCATTTAGTTTTACTTGTATTTAAGAGCAATTGGAGGCCAAGGAAGGAGAGTTGTATGGCATTGAAGCTTGCCTGGAGGGTTGTTAACACAGTGTCCAAAGAAGGGCCAGAAGTATACAGAATGGTGTCGTCTGCGTAGAGGTGGATCAGAGACTCACCAGCAGCAAGAGCGACCTCATTGATGTATACAGAGAAGAGAGTCGGTCCAAGAATTGAACCCTGTGGCACCCCCATAGAGACTGCCAGAGGTCCGGACAGCAGACCCTCCGATTTGACACACTGAACTCTATCAGAGAAGTAGTTGGTGAACCAGGCGAGGCAATCATTTGAGAAACCAAGGCTGTCGAGTCTGCCGATGAGGATGTGGTGATTGACAGAGTCGAAAGCCTTGGCCAGATCAATGAACACGGCTGCACAGTAATGTTTCTTATCGATGGCGGTTAAGATATCGTTTAGGACCTTGAGTGTGGCTGAGGTGCACCCATGACCAGCTCTGAAACCAGATTGCATAGCAGAGAAGGTATGGTGAGATTGGAAATGGTCGGCAAATCTGTTTGTTGACTTGGCTTTCGAAGACCTTAGAAAGGCATGGTAGGAGAGATATAGGTCTGTAGCAGTTTGGGTCAAGAGTGTCCCCCCCTTTGAAGAGGGGGATGACCGCAGCTGCTTTCCAATCTTTGGGGATCTCAGACGACACGAAAGAGAGGTTGAACAGGCTAGTAATAGGGGTGGCAGCGATTTCGGCAGATCATTTTAGAAAGAAAGGGTCCAGATTGTCTAGCCCGGCTGATTTGTAGGGGTCCAGATTTTGCAGCTCTTTCAGAACATCAGCTGAACGGATTTGGGAGAAGGAGAAATGGGGAAGGCTTGGGAGAGTTGCTGTGGGGGGTGCAGTGCTGTTGACCAGGGTAGGAGTAGCCAGGTGGAAAGCATGGCCAGCCATAGAAAAATGCTTATTGAAATTCTCAATTATGGTGGATTTATCAGAGGTGACAGTGTTTCCTATCTTCAGTGCAGTGGGCAGCTGGGAGGAGGTGTTCTTATTCTCCATGGACTTTACAGTGTCCCAGAACTTTTTTGAGTTAGTGTTGCAGGAAGCTTGAAAAAGCTAGCCTTGGCTTTTCTAACTGCCTGTGTATAATGGTTTCTAGCTTCCCTGAACAGCTGCATATCACGGGGGCTGTTCGATGCTAATGCAGAACGCCATAGGATGTTTTTGTGTTGGTTAAGGGCAGTCAGGTCTGGGGAGAACAAAGGGCTATATCTGTTCCTGGTTCTAAATTTCTTGAATGGGGCATGTTTATTTAAGATGGTTAGGAAGGCATTTTAAAAAAAATATCCAGGCATCCTCTACTGACGGGATGAGATCAATGAGGCAGTGATCGCTGAGATCTTGGTTGAAGACAGCAGAGGTGTATTTAGAGGGAAAGTTGGTTAGGATGATATCTATGAGGGTGCCCGTGTTTAAGGCTTCGGGGAGGTACCTGGTAGGTTCATTGATAATTTGTAGGAGATTGAGGGCATCAAGTTTAGATTGTAGGATGGCTGGGGTGTTAAGCATGTTCCAGTTTAGGTCGCCTAACAGCATGAGCTCTGAAGATAGATGGGGGGCAATCAGTTCACATATGGTGTCCAGAGCACAACTGGGGGCAGAGGGTGGTCTATAGCAGACTGCAACGGTGAGAGACTTGTTTTTAGAGAGGTGGATTTTTAAAAGTAGAAGTTCAAATTGTTTGGGTACAGACCTGGATAGTAGGACAGAACTCTGCAGGGTATCTTTGCAGTAGATTGCAACACCGCCCCCTTTGGTAGTTCTATCTTGTCTGAAAAGGTTGTAGTTTGGAATTAAAATTTCAGAATTTTTGGTAGTCTTCCTAAGCCAGGATTCAGACACAGCTAGAACATCCAGGTTGGCAGAGTGTGCTAAAGCAGTGAATAGAACACACTTAGGGAGGAGGCTTCTAATGTTAACATGCATGAAACCAAGGCTATTACGGTTACAGAAGTCGCCAAAAGAGAGCGCCTGGGGAATAGGAGTGGAGCTAGGCACTGTAGGGCCTGGATTCACCTCTACATCGCCAGAGGAACAGAGGATGAGTAGAATAAGGGTGCGGCTGAAAGCAATAAGAATTGGTCGTCTAGAACGTCTGGAACAGAGAGTAAAAGGAGGTTTCTGGGGGCGATAAAATAGCATCAAGGTATAATGTACAGACAAAGGTATGGTAGGATGTGAATACAGTGGAGGTAAACCTAGGTATTGAGTGATGAAGAGAGAGATATTGTCTCTAGAAACATCATTGAAACCAGGAGATGTCATTGCATGTGTGGGTGGTGGAACTAATAGGTTGGATAAGGTATGGTGAGCAGGACTAGAGGCTCTACAGGGAAATAAGCCAATAAACACTAACCAGAATAGCAATGGACAAGGCATATTGACATTAAGGAGAGGCATGCTTAGTCGAGTGATCAAAAGGGTCCAGAGTGGAGAGGTTGGTTGGGGGTCACGGCGATCCAGACAGCCAGCCAGGCCATCGATAGCAAGCTAGCATAGGATGGACGTCTGTTATTAGCCACCTCTTGCGCTCCGTCAGTAGATTAGTGGGGTTCCGTGTGGTAGAGGGGACCAATCCAAATCACACAACAACAACAAAAATAAAAACAATAGAAATAGCTAGAGGCCCAGAAGAAGAAAAAAAATAACAATAACAATAAATAAATAAATTGTCCGATTATCTATTCAGATAGCAGCCGATAAGACAGCTAATGGCTAGCAGGCCGCAGATGGGCGCCCAGGCAACGTCGCGACGGAGGAACCAGACGGATAACTCCCTCGGGTAGACAACGTCGGCAGTTCAGCCGTGAAGGCCCGGCGGGGCTCCGCGCAGGCAGCAAAACGGGTCCGTACAGGTGACCGCAGCCCAGGAGCGATTGATGGAACTCCTCAGCTGGCTAGCTCCGCAACAAAGAAAGATCCAGGATATGGCAGATGATACCGAATCTTAGGAAGCCTGTGCTTCAAATTAGTTTGCAATTCAATTAGATGAGACATTTCAAATGTAGCCCAACTTCTTTTGTGTACAATATTTGCAGATTTTAAGAAAAATGGGGTGTCTGGAGATATCAAGTAGATGGAGACATTTTCAATATTTTCCCCCTATTCTCAACTCTGACTGACGAAGGTGTTGTGGATTTGGATCACATGACCAGGTGATGTGGATTTGGATCACATGACCAGGGTGATGTGGATATGGATCATTTGCATAAATAGATGGGATCCCATCTGGTCAAATTCAAAAACGAATTTCCTTCACAATCTGATCCACGCCAGGGAAAGCAGTGAATGAGTAATCCGTTCACCAGCACTAAATAGACTCAAGCATTGTTCACATTACCCATAAGCACTCCGTTACCTTGCGCCGGATGTCATGCATTTCAATGGGGACGTCCACAGAGGAGTGGAATGGAAAGCCCCCTTGTGGTTGAAGGCTTTGTTGCGAGTCGGACTTTGCACACTTTAACCCTGCAAGATAGCTTGACTTGCTATGAAGTTAGAGAAACAAGTTAAATCAAAAGTAACTGTACAAAACATGTTTTATTATAATCTGAAACAATATATTTATCATTTCTTGAATGAAAAAGTAATATTTTGCAATCTCCCAAAATAAATGTGATCTCTATCTTGCGTTACAAACACTGCGCTTGTCAGTTCAGTAGCGGGGCAAGATTTAAAATACATCGCAATGTTTGCGGGGCATCACAGCTTGTCATCGGTTCTAGAGGATTAACTATTGGAGCTGTCCTATGACCAATGCATGTACACTAGTTTTAATGAGATGTGCCTTTCCACATTCTGGCTGTTCAGCAGTGGAGAAAACCCACAACTCAGTTAGTTGGCGGTGAAGATGTTAATTCCCTTTCATTCTACTTCTGGGAGACCAGCTTCTTCTCTCCTGCTGCAGCAACATCTAAATATGTCAGCAGACCGTCGGTTGAAAACACCGTGAGAATGTCCCTCTCCTCCTTCCCTCCGATGTTTTCCATGCTGGTGTTCAAGAGACAGGCAGACCCATCTCACTGATTAGGTGAGTCAGACATCTTTTACTATTCTTTATAATGTCTTGTTATTTGTTCATAAATATTCAGTTGTTGTTCATAGTTGTTATTGGCAGCACAGGTAAGGTGATTGTGTATAATGATAACATTATTTTAATAACGACCGACCGATCGACTGACCGACTGACCGACCATTGATGAAAGCACAGAGAAAGACATGAGAGCAACACAGACAAAAATACAGACAGACAGACAGGCAGACAGACAGATAGACACAGACAAACCATGAAGGCAGCCAAGTAAACACATAATTCATTAATTTAGTGTAAAGTAAAAAATACAATAAATAAAATGTGTGTTTTTTTATGAAGAAAAATACATTTTCAATCATGTATTACCAAAATGGTGCGCAGAGAAAGAAGTCCATGCCTTGCTGGTCTCTAAACTGGTTTAAGAAAGGCTGCAGGAGTGGAGCCTTTAGTAGGACAATCATGTTGAGTGATTGAATTTTTTTGTTTAACCCACATTGAACCTAGAGAAAATATCACAAAATATGAACATGTTCCTTTTTCTATCTATTAGCTTTTCACAAAGATGATTTTTAAAATGTTTGTTTATACATTTACAATAAATACACAGAGAAAAGGGAAGAAAGGTGGAGAGAGGTAGAAGACACAGGCGGTGTATCATGCAGGTGGTGTATCAGACAGGCGGTGTATCATGCAGGCGGTGTATCAGACAGGCGGAGTATCATGCAGGCGGTGTATCAGACAGGCGGTGTATCATGCAGGCGGTGTATCATGCAGGCGGTGTATCAGACAGGCAGTGTATCAGACAGGCGGTGTATTAGACAGGCAGTGTATCATGCAGGCGGTGTATCAGACAGGCAGTGTATCATGCAGGCGGTGTATCAGACAGGCGGTGTATCATGCAGGCGGTGTATCAGACAGGCGGTGTATCATGCAGGCGGTGTATTAGACAGGCGGTGTATCAGACAGGCGGTGTATTAGACAGGCGGTGTATCAGACAGGCGGTGTATTAGACAGGCGGTGTATCAGACAGGCGGTGTATTAGACAGGCGGTGTATCATGCAGGCGGTGTATCAGACAGGCGGAGTATCATGCAGGCGGTGTATCAGACAGGTGGTGTATCATGCAGGCGGTGTATCAGACAGGCGGTGTATCAGACAGGTGGTGTATCATGCAGGCGGTGTATTAGACAGGCGGTGTATCATGCAGGCGGTGTATCAGACAGGCGGAGTATCATGCAGGCGGTGTATCAGACAGGTGGTGTATCATGCAGGCGGTGTATCAGACAGGCGGTGTATCAGACAGGCGGTGTATTAGACAGGTGGTGTATCAGACAGGCGGTGTATCAGACAGGCGGTGTATTAGACAGGCGGTGTATCATGCAGGCGGTGTATCAGACAGGCGGAGTATCATGCAGGCGGTGTATCAGACAGGTGGTGTATCATGCAGGCGGTGTATCAGACAGGCGGTGTATCAGACAGGTGGTGTATCATGCAGGCGGTGTATCAGACAGGCGGTGTATCATGCAGGCGGTGTATCAGACAGGCGGTGTATCATGCAGGCGGTGTATCAGACAGGTGGTGTATCATGCAGGCGGTGTATCAGACAGGCGGTGTATCATGCAGGCGGTGTATCAGACAGGCGGAGTATCATGCAGGCGGTGTATCAGACAGGCGGTGTATCATGCAGGCGGTGTATCAGACAGGCGGAGTATCATGCAGGCGGTGTATCAGACAGGCGGTGTATCAGACAGGCGGTGTATCAGACAAGTAAAGTATCTGTATATCTGTTCCATCCGGTGTGAATGAAAGACAGAGATCCAGCGCTGTAATAACAGCACACAGACCTGTATGATTTAGATTTCAGAGAGAGCAGGATACCACAGGAAGTTACCACGTTTTTATATAGAGATTCTAAAGCAAAACACTCATAACTCTGAATGTCTTTGGGGGCTGATCCTCCCATCAGGGTCAGCCCCTAGTCGTGGACGGAGGTTGTGTTGACCCTGCTGGCGGCTGCCCGCCATTTTGCAGGAAGCCTAGTTGAGCAAGACATTTCTTCATTTTGTCTTGAATAATTCTATAACAATGATAATAATGTATTTTAAAAATCATAAATTAGCAGTTAGCCATCCTTAACCCTCCTCAGAAGAAACATGGTGCTATTAATCACAGACCACTTTGTGTCGAAGTTTAACAAGGACTCTCTCCTCCTCACCAGTTTCATGATCAAAGATGTGATCAAGAGCTTCACATACAGTATATTGGTCATTGTGCTGCCACAGAATGAATTGTGAGCAAGGCCTCAAAAAATCTGATATACCAGAAAAGTTATATATATTATTGAATTTTGTGATTGTTTGTGAACATGTCATAACGTGTTATGATGCTGGGTGTCAAGTAAACTGTTACCAAATAATTTATCAAGAAAATGCAAGCTATATGCTTGCCATTGTGAGATCAGTGAGTTACAGTATGTTATTGTACTGTGCTGTGAAGACCAGTTGTTCTCCAGCTTTAAGTGTTACTCTACCTCTATCTCCAGGGCCCCCCCCCAAAAGGAAAACAAAGAGAAAACACATTTCAAATCAAATCAAATGTTATTTGTCACATACACATGTTTTTTCAGATGTTAATGTGAGTGTAGCGAAATGCTTGTGCTTCAAGTTCCGACCATGCAGTAATATCGAACAAGTAATCTAACAATTTCACAACAACTACCTTATACACAGAAGTGTAAAGGAATGAATAAAAATATGTACATATAAATATATGGATGAGCGACGGCCGAACGACATAGGCAAGATTCAGTAGATGGTATAGAGTACAGTATATACATACGAGACGAGTAATATAGGGTATGTAAACATTATATAAATTGGCATTGTTTAAAGTGATCAGTGATACATTTATTAGTTCCATTTTTTTATCAATAAAGTGGCTAGTGATTTGAGTCAGTATGTTGGTAGCAGTCACTCAAAGGCGTCCTGTCAGGAAGTCCAGGACCCAGTTGCACAGGGCGGGGTCAAGACCCAGGGTCTCGAGCTTAATGACGAGTTTGGAGGGTACTGTGGTGTTAAATGATGAGCTGTAGTTGATGAACAGCATTCTTACATAGGTATTCCTCTTGTCCAGATGGGTTAGGGCAGTGTGCAGTGTGATTGCGATTGCATCGTCTGTGGACCTATTGGGGCGGTGAGCAAATTGGAGTGGGTCAAGGGTGTCAGGTAGGGTGGAGGTGATATGGTCCTTGACTAGTCTCTCAAAGCATTTCATGATGACGGAAGTGAGTGCTACGGGGCGGTAGTCGTTTAGCTCAGTTACCATAGCTTTCTTGTGAACAGGAACAATGATGGCCCTTTTGAAGCATGTGGGAACAGCAGACTGGGATAGGGATTGATTGAATATGTCTGTGAACTCACCAGCCAGCTGGTCTGCGCATGCTCTGAGTACACGGCTAAGGTTGCGTTCTGGGCCGGCAGCCTTGCGATGGTTAACAAGTATAAATATTTTACGTTGGCTGCGGTGGAGAGCCCGCAGGTTTTGGTAGCGGGCCATGTCGGTGGCACTGTATTGTCCTCAAAGCGAGCAAAGAAGTTGTTTAGTTTGTCTGGGAGCAAGACATCGGGGTCAGCGACGGAGCTGTTTTTTTGTAGTCCTTGATTAACTGTAGACCCTGCCACATACCTCTTGTGTCTGAGCCGTTGAATTGCAACTCTACTTGCAGCTATTGTAATGCTATTTTAAACATTTTGTCACGATGCTGAGAGAAAACAGTCATGTTTTTTCATCTTAATCTTATGTAAGTGTCATAACCAACCATAAAATAACTACAGTGGTAGGTTCTGTGGGTTCTGACTCTGATGTAGGTGTCATAACCAGCCATAAAATAACTACAGTGGTAGGTTCTGTGGGTTCTGACTCTGATGTAGGTGTCATGACCAGTCATATAATAACTACAGTGGTAGGTTCTGTGGGTTCTGACTCTTATGTAGGTGTCATAACCAGCCATAAAATAATGGAAGATATGTCACAAACAGGTCTAAATATATGTATCATGACAGTGTTGTGACCATATTATGACAGGTTATGACACATTATGTCAGCTGTTATGACATATCATGACATAGCTATGACTGTAAAATATATGCAAAATATGCACCCGTCATACATGTGAATTGTGTTTTTAACTAATTCCATAAAATTACTATTTTTTGATAAACTGTTCTATAAAAGTCTGACCATTGAGTGTCTCACAATAGAACAAAACAACAACACTCTGCCTTGAAGCAATGTGTTGAAAAACGGATTCTCGTAATTTACATAATAGCACATATTTAATGAGGTTTTCATTTAAAAATAAATAAAACTTGCATATTTGTTTATATGAGTCATTGGATGGTTTGGTAGTTGGGTTTCCCAAGGGACTCTACAGGCCAACATACCTGATCTGAGTTGTAAATATAAACAAAAAGAGTTGCCTGGTAATGTGTATATATCTGGTAATGTGTATGTATCTGGTAATGTGTATGTATCTGGTAATGTATATATATCTGGTAATGTGTATATATCTGGTAATGTGTATGTATCTGGTAATGTGTATGTATCTGGTAATGTGTGTGTATCTGGTAATGTGTGTGTATCTGGTAATGTGTGTGTATCTGGTAATGTGTATATATCTGGTAATGTATATGTATCTGGTAATGTGCATATATCTGGTAATGTGTGTGTATCTGGTAATGTATGTATATCTGGTAATGTGTATGTATCTGGTAATGTGTGTGTATCTGGTAATGTGTATATATCTGGTAATGTGTGTGTATCTGGTAATGTATATATATCTGGTAATGTGTATGTATCTGGTAATGTGTATGTATCTGGTAATGTGTATGTATCTGGTAATGTGTATGTATCTGGTAATGTGTGTGTATCTGGTAATGTGTATATATCTGGTAATGTGTGTGTATCTGGTAATGTGTATGTATCTAGTAATGTGTATGTATCTGGTAATGTGTATGTATCTGGTAATGTGTATGTATCTGGTAATGTGTATGTATCTGGTAATGTGTGTGTATCTGGTAATGTATATGGTAATGTGTGTGTATCTGGTAATGTGTATATATCTGGTAATGTGGAATGTGTGTGTATCTGGGAATGTGTGTGTATCTGGTAATGTGTATATATCTGGTAATGTGTGTGTATCTGGTAATGTATATGTATCTGGTAATGTGTATATATCTGGTAATGTATATGTATCTGGTAATGTATATGTATCTGGTAATGTGTGTGTATCTGGTAATGTATATGTATCTGGTAATGTGTGTGTATCTGGTAATGTATATGTATCTGGTAATGTGTGTGTATCTGGTAATGTATATATATCTGGTAATGTGTATGTATCTGGTAATGTGTATGTATCTGGTAATGTGTATGTATCTGGTAATGTGTATGTATCTGGTAATGTGTGTGTATCTGGTAATGTGTATATATCTGGTAATGTGTGTGTATCTGGTAATGTATATATATCTGGTAATGTGTATGTATCTGGTAATGTGTGTGTATCTGGGAATGTGTGTGTATCTGGGAATGTATATATATCTGGTAATGTGTGTGTATCTGGTAATGTATATATATCTGGTAATCTGTATGTATCTGGTAATGTGTGTGTATCTGGGAATGTATATATATCTGGTAATGTGTATGTATCTGGTAATGTGTGTGTATCTGGTAATGTGTATGTATCTGGTAATGTGTATGTATCTGGTAATGTGTGTGTATCTGGTAATGTGTGTGTATCTGGTAATGTGTGTGTATCTGGTAATGTGTATGTATCTGGTAATGTGTGTGTATCTGGTAATGTATATATATCTGGTAATGTGTATGTATCTGGTAATGTGTGTGTCTCTGGTAATGTGAATGTATCTGGTAATGTATATGTATCTGGTAATGTGTATGTATCTGGTAATGTGTGTGTATCTGGTAATGTGTGTGTATCTGGTAATGTGTATGTATCTGGTAATGTATATGTATCTGGTAATGTGTATGTATCTAGTAATGTGTGTGTATCTCGTAATGTGTATGTATCTGGTAATGTGTGTGTATCTGGTAATGTGTATGTATCTGGTAATGTATATGTATCTGGTAATGTGTGTGTATCTGGTAATGTGTATGTATCTGGTAATATATATATATCTGGTAATGTATATGTATCTGGTAATGTGTATGTATCTGGTAATGTGTGTGTATCTGGTAATGTGTGTGTATCTGGTAATGTGTGTGTATCTGGTAATGTGTATGTATCCGGTAATGTATATGTATCTGGTAATGTGTATGTATCTGGTAATGTGTGTGTATCTGGTAATGTGTATGTATCTGGTAATGTATATATATATTTGGTAATGTATATGTATCTGGTAATGTGTATGTATCTGGTAATGTATATGTATCTGGTAATGTGTGTGTATCTGGTAATGTATATGTATCTGGTAATGTGTGTGTATCTGGTAATGTATATGTATCTGGTAATGTGTGTGTATCTGGTAATGTGTATATATCTGGTAATGTGTATGTATCTGGTAATGTGTATGTATCTGGTAATGTGTATGTATCTGGTAATGTGTATGTATCTGGTAATGTATATGTATCTGGTAATGTGTGTGTATCTGGTAATGTGTATATATCTGGTAATGTGTATGTATCTGGTAATGTGTATGTATCTGGTAATGTGTATGTATCTGGTAATGTGTATGTATCTGGTAATGTGTATGTATCTGGTAATGTGTATGTATCTGTTAATGTGTGTGTATCTGGTAATGTGTGTGTATCTGGTAATGTGTATGTATCTGGTAATGTATATGTGTCTGGTAATGTGTATGTATCTGGTAATGTGTATGTATCTGGTAATGTGTGTGTATCTGGTAATGTGTATGTATCTGGTAATGTATATGTATCTGGTAATGTGTATGTATCTGGTAATGTGTGTGTATCTGGTAATGTATATGTATCTGGTAATGTGTATGTATCTGGTAATGTGTGTGTATCTGGTAATGTATATGTATCTGGTAATGTGTATGTATCTGGTAATGTGTATGTATCTGGTAATGTGTATGTATCTGGTAATGTGTGTGTATCTGGTAATGTGTATGTATCTGGTAATGTGTATGTATCTGGTAATGTATATGTATCTGGTAATGTGTATGTATCTGGTAATGTGTATGTATCTGGTAATGTGTATGTATCTGGTAATGTGTGTGTATCTGGTAATGTGTATGTATCTGGTAATGTGTATGTATCTGGTAATGTATATGTATCTGGTAATGTGTATGTATCTGGTAATGTGTGTGTATCTGGTAATGTGTGTGTATCTGGTAATGTGTATGTATCTGGTAATGTATATGTATCTGGTAATGTGTATGTATCTGGTAATGTGTGTGTATCTGGTAATGTGTGTGTATCTGGTAATGTGTATGTATCTGGTAATGTATATGTATCTGGTAATGTGTATGTATCTAGTAATGTGTGTGTATCTCGTAATGTATCTGGTAATGTGTGTGTATCTGGTAATGTGTATGTATCTGGTAATGTATATGTATCTGGTAATGTGTGTGTATCTGGTAATGTGTATGTATCTGGTAATATATATATATCTGGTAATGTATATGTATCTGGTAATGTGTATGTATCTGGTAATGTGTGTGTATCTGGTAATGTGTGTGTATCTGGTAATGTGTGTGTATCTGGTAATGTGTATGTATCCGGTAATGTATATGTATCTGGTAATGTGTATGTATCTGGTAATGTGTGTGTATCTGGTAATGTGTATGTATCTGGTAATGTATATATATATCTGGTAATGTATATGTATCTGGTAATGTGTATGTATCTGGTAATGTATATGTATCTGGTAATGTGTGTGTATCTGGTAATGTATATGTATCTGGTAATGTGTGTGTATCTGGTAATGTGTATATATCTGGTAATGTGTATGTATCTGGTAATGTGTATGTATCTGGTAATGTGTATGTATCTGGTAATGTGTATGTATCTGGTAATGTGTATGTATCTGGTAATGTGTATGTATCTGTTAATGTGTGTGTATCTGGTAATGTGTGTGTATCTGGTAATGTGTATGTATCTGGTAATGTATATGTGTCTGGTAATGTGTATGTATCTGGTAATGTGTATGTATCTGGTAATGTATATATATATCTGGTAATTTATATGTATATGGTAATGTGTATGTATCTGGTAATGTGTATGTATCTGGTAATGTGTGTGTATCTGGTAATGTATATGTATCTGGTAATGTGTGTGTATCTGGTAATGTGTATATATCTGGTAATGTGTATGTATCTGGTAATGTGTATGTATCTGGTAATGTGTATGTATCTGGTAATGTGTATGTATCTGGTAATGTGAATGTATCTGGTAATGTGTATGTATCTGTTAATGTGTGTGTATCTGGTAATGTGTGTGTATCTGGTAATGTGTATGTATCTGGTAATGTATATGTGTCTGGTAATGTGTATGTATCTGGTAATGTGTATGTATCTGGTAATGTGTGTGTATCTGGTAATGTGTATGTATCTGGTAATGTATATGTATCTGGTAATGTGTATGTATCTGGTAATGTGTGTGTATCTGGTAATGTGTATGTATCTGGTAATGTGTATATATCTAATAATGTGTATGTATCTGGTAATGTGTATGTATCTGGTAATGTGTATGTATCTGGTAATGTGTATGTATCTGGTAATGTGTGTGTATCTGGTAATGTGTGTGTATCTGGTAATGTGTGTGTATCTGGTAATGTGTATATATCTAATAATGTGTATGTATCTGGTAGTGTGTGTGTATCTGGTAATGTGTGTGTATCTGGTAATGTGTATATATCTGGTAATGTGTATGTATCTGGTAATGTGTGTGTATCTGGTAATGTGTATATATCTGGTAATGTGTATGTATCTGGTAATGTATATGTATCTGGTAATGTGTATGTATCTGGTAGTGTGTGTGTATCTGGTAATGTGTGTGTATCTGGTAATGTGTATGTATCTGGTAATGTATATGTATCTGGTAATGTGTATGTATCTGGTAATGTGTATGTATCTGGTAATGTGTGTGTATCTGGTAATGTGTATGTATCTGGTAATGTGTATGTATCTGGTAATGTGTATGGGTATGTGTATGTATCTGGTAATGTGTATGTATCTGGTAATGTGTGTGTATCTGGTAATGTGTATGTATCTGGTAATGTGTATGTATCTGGTAATGTGTATGTATCTGGTAATGTGTGTGTATCTGGTAATGTGTGTGTATCTGGTAATGTATATGTATCTGGTAATGTGTATGGTAATGTGTATGTATCTGGTAATGTGTATGTATCTGGTAATGTGTATGGTAATGTGTATATATCTGGTAATGTGTATATATCTGGTAATGTGTATATTTCTGGTAATGTGTGTGTATCTGGTAATGTGTGTGTCTCTGGTGATGTGTATGTATCTGGTAATGTATATGTATCTGGTAATGTGTATGTATCTGGTAATATGTGTGTATCTGGTAATGTGTGTGTATCTGGTAATGTGTATATATCTGGTAATGTGTATATATCTGGTAATGTGTATGTATCTGGTAATGTGTGTGTATCTGGTAATGTGTATGTATCTGGTAATGTATATGTATCTGGTAATGTGTGTGTATCTGGTTATGTGTGTGTATCTGGTAATGTGTATGTATCTGGTAATGTGTGTGTATCTGGTAATGTGTATATATCTGGTAATGTGTGTGTATCTGGTAATGTATATGTATCTGGTAATGTGTGTGTATCTGGTAATGTGTATATATCTGGTAATGTGTATGTATCTGGTAATGTGTATGTATCTGGTAATGTGTATATATCTGGTAATGTGTATGTATCTGGTAATGTGTATGTATCTGGTAATGTGTATGTATCTGGTAATGTGTATGTATCTGGTAATGTGTATGTATCTGGTAATGTGTATGTATCTGTTAATGTGTGTGTATCTGGTAATGTGTGTGTATCTGGTAATGTGTATGTATCTGGTAATGTATATGTGTCTGGTAATGTGTATGTATCTGGTAATGTGTATGTATCTGGTAATGTATATATATATCTGGTAATGTATATGTATATGGTAATGTGTATGTATCTGGTAATGTGTATGTATCTGGTAATGTGTGTGTATCTGGTAATGTATATGTATCTGGTAATGTGTGTGTATCTGGTAATGTGTATATATCTGGTAATGTGTATGTATCTGGTAATGTGTATGTATCTGGTAATGTGTATGTATCTGGTAATGTGTATGTATCTGGTAATGTGAATGTATCTGGTAATGTGTATGTATATGTTAATGTGTGTGTATCTGGTAATGTGTGTGTATCTGGTAATGTGTATGTATCTGGTAATGTATATGTGTCTGGTAATGTGTATGTATCTGGTAATGTGTATGTATCTGGTAATGTGTGTGTATCTGGTAATGTGTATGTATCTGGTAATGTATATGTATCTGGTAATGTGTATGTATCTGGTAATGTGTGTGTATCTGGTAATGTGTATGTATCTGGTAATGTGTATATATCTAATAATGTGTATGTATCTGGTAATGTGTATGTATCTGGTAATGTGTATGTATCTGGTAATGTGTATGTATCTGGTAATGTGTGTGTATCTGGTAATGTGTGTGTATCTGGTAATGTGTGTGTATCTGGTAATGTGTATATATCTAATAATGTGTATGTATCTGGTAATGTGTATGTATCTGGTAATGTGTATGTATCTGGTAATGTGTATGTATCTGGTAATGTGTGTGTATCTGGTAATGTGTGTGTATCTGGTAATGTGTGTGTATCTGGTAATGTGTGTGTATCTGGTAATGTGTATATATCTGGTAATGTGTATGTATCTGGTAATGTATATGTATCTGGTAATGTGTATGTATCTGGTAATGTGTGTGTATCTGGTAATGTGTGTGTATCTGGTAATGTGTATGTATCTGGTAATGTATATGTATCTGGTAATGTGTATGTATCTGGTAATGTGTATGTATCTGGTAATGTGTGTGTATCTGGTAATGTGTATGTATCTGGTAATGTGTATGTATCTGGTAATGTGTATGGTAATGTGTATGTATCTGGTAATGTGTGTGTATCTGGTAATGTGTGTGTATCTGGTAATGTGTATGTATCTGGTAATGTGTGTGTATCTGGTAATGTGTATGTATCTGGTAATGTGTATGTATCTGGTAATGTGTATGTATCTGGTAATGTGTGTGTATCTGGTAATGTGTGTGTATCTGGTAATGTATATGTATCTGGTAATGTGTATGTATCTGGTAATGTGTATGGTAATGTGTATGTATCTGGTAATGTGTATGTATCTGGTAATGTGTATGGTAATGTGTATATATCTGGTAATGTGTATATATCTGGTAATGTGTATATTTCTGGTAATGTGTGTGTATCTGGTAATGTGTGTGTCTCTGGTAATGTGTATGTATCTGGTAATGTATATGTATATGGTAATGTGTATGTATCTGGTAATATGTGTGTATCTGGTAATGTGTGTGTATCTGGTAATGTGTATATATCTGGTAATGTGTATATATCTGGTAATGTGTATGTATCTGGTAATGTGTGTGTATCTGGTAATGTGTATGTATCTGGTAATGTATATGTATCTGGTAATGTGTGTGTATCTGGTTATGTGTGTGTATCTGGTAATGTGTATGTATCTGGTAATGTGTGTGTATCTGGTAATGTGTATATATCTGGTAATGTGTGTGTATCTGGTAATGTGTATGTATCTGGTAATGTGTATGTATCTTCCAAATCTTGGAATGTTCTCAAACCATTACTGTCCATGATATCGGCATGGTTACGGATTCCACATTAGGACCATTGGGGAGATGCAAATGGCCGCCCTCCAGATAACAAGGCATTAGTGTGAAGTAATACACAACATCTGATCTGAGGCTTTTGACCATTTGTTCTTAGTCATTGTTGGGGAAAAATTGTATCCAGATCAGATGTTGGGTACTGTATTTATTGAATAGTATATGAATCCTATCAATTAAAATGTAAAATTTAGGCACAATAAATGTTATTTATTTATTAATTTCTCAGAGATCAAATTCTATTTATATTGTATAACACAATAATTCATCATAATTTGAAAACAATCTGAGATGGTGGATGTGGAAATATTATTTCTCCTGGTCTTCTGAGGTGAAATAGGTGTCCATGCACTGATAAGCTTTAACAGCGGCGAACGCAGCCCCTGCTGTTAACGACCATGGAGAGCTGAACATGGCTCCCAACCCCAATGCAGCTGTACTGGCAAGTGCTGACCACTTGCAGTCATTCAATTTCTCTTCTCTTCTTCTTCTTTCTTCCTCCTCCTGTCTCCTCTCTCTCTCTCTCTTCTCCTTTTCCTGTTTCTTCCTCTCCTCCTCCTCTTCGATCTTCCTCTGGGCCTCCTGGTACATCTCATTGTTGTAGTGTTGTCCTCCATTCTTCTTTACCATCTCCTCTATCTTCTTCAGCAGCTCTGGGACCTGACTGTCTTCTCTCTTGTCATTGTTTAGGGAGTGATATCTGCCCCCACAGATATTGATGAGTTTCCGTAACTCTTTGCTCTCAGCCAGAAACTCCTCCACTGATTTACCCTTCAGTTGATCTCCATGTGTGAACAGCAAGATGGTGTACATTGAGGCTTCTTCTCCAAAGTTCTCCTGGATCCACTTCACAGTGTTCCTCTCCTCCTCTGTGAACCTCCCCAGTCTGATCACCAGCAGGAAGGCGTGAGGTCCTGGCACTGACATTTCTATACATCTGACTATTTCACTTTTCATCTCTTCTTGAGACATGGCTGTGTCAAAGAGTCCCGGGGTGTCGATGACATCAATCTTCCTCCCATCCACCACTCCACTCCGTTTCTCACTCTGTGCAGTCACAGACACTGGAGAAGCCCCCGCTTTAAACACCTCTCTCCCCAGGATGGTGTTTCCTGTTGTACTCTTCCCTGATCCAGTCTTCCCCAGCAGAACTATCTTCAGGTGAGAGGGCTGCCCTGAAACTGTGGAAACAGACAATAAATTATTGATTTTGCAATAATATGTTAAAATAAATGCACAACACAGAGGACTAAAGGTCAAGAGGACTAGACGTCAATAGAGTTCAAACGATCAATGGAAATAATGTTTTTTCTGTAATAGGGGATTATTTATCAATGGGTCAGACATATGGGAGGAATTTGTCTAGACATTGAGCCTGAAATAGGCCATTGGCCCAGTTTTATAGCAAGGAATAATAATTGGTCAACTGTAGGCTAGGGTAGGTTTATACAACTACATCCTGTCCCTTTGTTCTGTGGAAAGAATCACGGAGGAGAGAATCACTGAGGACAGGGGAGAATGAACATCAACCTCTCAGCAAAACATATATGATTTGTCCTCTTTGAATAAACTTATTTTTCTCCCCCTCATTTGCTTTGGGGTCTGTGTTATTGAAGAGTAACATCAATTGCTAACACTTGGTGCCGTGACCAAGATGAATTGGTCGTAACCAACAACAAGGAATGACTCAACTGTGTATTGTTCCAGGGGAAAGAGAGAGAGAGAGTTTTGAGCTCAACCCATTGGATTCAACTCTTAATTTCCTGATTGACTGCTAACATATTGCTTGGTGAGTCAAGACCGATATCTTTTTATTATTTTTATTTGACCGTTATTTGACCAGGTTGTCAAGTTAACCAAGTTGTCTGAGAACACATTCTCATTTACAGCAACGACCTGAGGAATCGTTGCAGGGGAGCGGAGGGGGATGAATGAGCCTATTGTTAGCTGGTAATGATTAGGTGATCATGATGGTATGAGGAACAGCTTGAGAATGTAGCCAGGACACCGGGGTTAACACCCCTACTCCTACGATAAGTGCCAAGGGATCTTTAATGACCTCAGAGAGTCAGGACATCCGTTTAATGTCCCATCCGTAAGACGGCACCCTACACAGGGCAGCGTCCCCAATCACTGCCCTGGGACATTGGGATATTTTTTTAGACCAGAGGAAAGAGTGGGATCTATTGGTCCTCCAACACCACTTCAGCAGCGTCTGGTCTCCCATCCAGGGACTGACCAGGACCAACCCTGCTTAGCTTCAGAAGCAAGCCAGCAGTGGGATATCATTTAAAAGAACCAAATCAGGATAAAATAAGTGAATGCAATGAGTGATACGTATCTGTAATGTATAAGGTTTAGTCCTTTGTTTGCACTGTTACAGGTTTGTTAAATCTCTATTATACGGGTTCAAGTCCTCTATTAAAAAGGTTTGAGTCCTTTTTGTGAAACCTTCTTTTTTGCAAAGAAGTGAGTTGCAAGTTGAGTAGCAATTTTTGACACGTGGGTAATGTAAGACTTCAACAAGCTTTTGAAGTGAACACAAGTTTTATGGGTAACCAGGCCCTACAGTTTTGAAAAATAAGAGGTTATAGTCCTCAACGGAGGTTATAAATATATACACTGCTCAAAAAAATAATGTGAACACTAAAATAACACACCCTATATCTGAATGAATGAAATATTCTTGTTAAATACTTTTTTCTTTACATAGTTGAATGTGCTGACAACAAAATCACACAAAAATGATCAATGGAAATCAAATTTATCAACCCATGGAGGTCTGGATTTGGAGTCACACTCAAAATTAAAGTGGAAAACCACACTACAGGCTGATCCAACTATGATGTAATGTCCTTAAAATAAGTCAAAATGAGGCTCAGTAGTGTGTGTGGCCTCCACGTGCCTGTATGACCTCCCTACAACGCCTGGGCATGCTGCTGATGAGGTGGCGGATGGTCTCCTGAGGGATCTCCTCCCAGACCTGGACTAAAGCATCCGCCAACTCCTGGACAGTCTGTGGTGCAACGTGGCGTTGGTGGATGGAGCGAGACATGATGTCCCAGATGTGCTCAATTGGATTCAGGTCTGGGGAACGGGCGGGCCAGTCCATAGCATCAATGCCTTCCTCTTGCAGGAACTGCTGACACACTCCAGCCACATAAGGTAGAGCATTGTCTTGCATTAGGAGGCACCCAGGGCCAACCGCACCAGCATATGGTCTCACAAGGGGTCTGAGGATCTCCTCTTGGTACCTAATGGCAGTCAGGCTACCTCTGGAGAGCACATGGAGGGCTGTGCGGCCCCCCAAAGAAATGCCACCCCACACCATGACTGACCCACCGCCAAACCGGTCATGCTGGAGGATGTTGCAGGCAGCAGAACGTTCTCCACGGCATCTCCAGACTCTGTCATGTCTGTCACATGTGCTCAGTGTGAACCTGCCCTCATCTGTGAAGAGCACAGGGCGCCAGTGGCGAATTTGCCAATCTTGGTGTTCTCTGGCAAATGCCAAACGTCCTGCACGGTGTTGGTCTGTAAGCACAACCCCCACCTGTGGATGTCGGGCCCTCATACCACCCTCATGGAGTCTGTTTCTGACCGTTTGAGTAGACACATGCACATTTGTGGCCTGTTGGAGGTCATTTTGCAGGGCTCTGGCAGTGCTCCTCCTGCTCCTCCTTGCACAAAGGCGGAGGTAGCGATCCTGCTGCTGGGTTGTTGCCCTCCTACGGCCTCCTCTACGTCTCCTGATGTACTGGCCTGTCTCCTGGTAGCGCCTCCATGCTCTGGACACTACGCTGACAGCAAACAGCAAACCTTCTTGCCACAGCTCGCATTGATGTGCCATCCTGGATGAGCTGCACTACCTGAGCCACTTGTGTGGGTTGTAGACTACGTCTCATGCTACCACTAGAGTGAAAGCACCGCCAGCATTCAAAAGTGACCAAAACATCAGCCAGGAAGTATAGGAACTGAGAAGTGGTCTGTGGTCACCACCTGCAGAACCACTCCTTTATTGGGTGTGTCTTGCTAATTGTCTATAATTTCCACATGTTGTCTATTCCATTTGCACAACAGCATGTGAAATGTATTGGCAATCAGTGTTGCTTCCTAAGTGGACAGTTTTGATTTCACAGAAGTGTGATTGACTTGGAGTTACATTGTGTTGTTTAAGTGTTCCCTTTATTTTTTTGAGCAGTGTATATAAATACAATGGGGAGAACAAGTATTTGATACACTGCCAATAAAATGCAAATTAATTACTTAAAAATCATACAATGTGATTTTCTGGATGATGTTTGTCTCTCACAGTTGAAGTGTACCTATGATAACAATGACAGACCTCTACATGCTTTGTAAGTAGGAAAACCTGCAAAATCGGCAGTGTATCAAATACTTGTTCTCCCCACTATATTTATGATTTTGTTTTTTGGGGGGATATATATAAACATAGAGATATATATTATGCAACCTTTGAAGTTAATGAAATTGCATTGTTAGTTATAAAACCACTCTGGAAAAGGGTGGAACAGCTCCTCCAGATGTGAGCATGAAAAATATTTTAAATTCACTGTCTAGTGATATGAAGAACCATTTCAAAGTAGAGAGGTGTAGGCAAGATAATTGTTTTATTTTACCTTTATTTAACTAGGCAAGTCAGTTAATTAAGAACAAATTCTTATTTTCAATGATGGCCTAGGAACAGTGGGTTAACTGCCTTGTTCAGGGGCAGAACAACATATTTTTTCCTTGTCAGCTGGGGGATTCGATTTTGCAACCTTTCGGTTATTAGTCCAACACTCTAACCACTAGGCTACTTGCTGCCCTAATAAAGACATATTCTGTCATTGTTGACAAAGATGTAATATGGAATCTGTCTGACATACAAAATGCTTGGGGAAAAATACAGAGAATGTCTTACTCGTTGATAAAAACAAGATGGTGATAGGACCGTGATAGGACATTGCAGAGAGATACAGATAGTTTGAGAGCTCTTGGTGAACAGATAAAAACTGTGAAAGGAGAAATTCAACAATTACAGACAAGGGTCGTAAAAACAGACTTGGCCCCAACATGTGGACCTTTTGTTCACTCCATCTACCCCCCACTGAGTTGAACAAGGCAGATCAGGTTGTAAGCATCTGGTCAGCACTGCCTGGCTTTGAGTCAACAGATACTGACAGCGGTGACGAACAATCTCTTACGCCAACCAGGCTGTAAAAGGCAGTAAAGACAAACCTCCAGTGACAGTAATCACACATAAATCTCTAAAACAGTTGGATGAATAGTCAAAACTTTGAAACATCCACGAGACGGTTGGTTATGAAGACATGGGACCTTTTGAAGCGTTAAGAAACTCTACAATCTACATCCATACGATGGGTTACAGTTATTTGCCTTTGTTTTGAACAGCCATGAACATGGCAAACTTGAAGAAAAGGTTTATAGAGCGGTGGGTGGTGAAGAGCAAGATATGGCCGATGGATGGAGAGCCAGACATGTTTTCCTTAAGGCTCTGAACAATGGATGGTGAAGAGCAAGATGTGGCCGATGGATGGAGAGCCAGACATGTTTTCCTTGGGTGGTGGAGAGCAAGATATGGCCGATGGATGGAGAGCCAGACATGTTTTCCTTAAGGCTCTGAACAATGGGTGGTGAAGAGCAAGATGTGGCCGATGGATGGAGAGCCAGACATGCTTTCCTTAAGGCTCTGAACAATGGGTGGTGAAGAGCAAGATGTGCCCGATGGATGGAGAGCCAGACATGTTTTCCTTAAGGCTCTGAACAATGGGTGGTGAAGAGCAAGATGTGGCCGATGGATGGAGAGCCAGACATGTTTTCCTTAAGGCTCTGAACAATGGGTGGTGAAGAGCAAGATGTGGCCGATGGATGGAGAGCCAGACATGTTTTCCTTAAGGCTCTGAACAATGGGTGGTGAAGAGCAAGATGTGGCCGATGGATGGAGAGCCAGACATGTTTTCCTTAAGGCTCTGAACAATGGGTGGTGAAGAGCAAGATGTGGCCGATGGATGGAGAGACAGACATGTTTTCCTTAAGGCTCTGAACAATGGGTGGTGAAGAGCAAGATGTGGCCGATGGATGGAGAGCCAGACATGTTTTCCTTAACTTCTTGAAACTCTCCATCCCGGATCCGGGATCGTGACTAAAGCCTCAGGCTCATTAGCATAACGCAACGTTAATGATTTCTGAAAATCGCAAATAAAATGAAAATAATGCGCCTACTCTCAAGCTTAGCCTTTTCTTAACAACACTGTCATCTTAGATTTTCAAAATATGCTTTTGAACCATAGCAATTCACTAATTTGTGTAAGAGTATGCTAAGCTAGCTTAGCATTTTGAGTAGCATTTAGCACGCAACATTTTCACAAAAACCAGATAACCAAATAAATAAAATAATTTACCTTTGAAGAGCTTCGGATGTTTTCAATGAGGAGACTCTCAGTTACATAGCAAATGTGCAGTTTTTCAAAAAAATATTATTTGTGTAGGACAAATCCCTCCGTTTTGTTCACGTTTGGCTATGAAAAAAACCTGTATACAGTTATAGCCTCAAGCTCATTAGCATAATGTAACGTTAACGATTTCTGAAAATCGCAAATAAAATGAAAATAATGCGCCTACTCTCAAGCTTAGCCTTTTCTTAACAACACTGTCATCTCAGATTTTCAAAATATGCTTTTGAACCATAGCAATTGACTAATTTGTGTAAGAGTATGCTAAGCTAGCTTAGCATTTTGAGTAGCATTTAGCACGCAACATTTTCACAAAAACCAGATAACCAAATAAAATCATTTACCTTTGAAGAGCTTCGGATGTTTTCAATGAGGAGACTCTCAGTTACATACCAAATGCGCAGTTTTTCCTGAAAGCGTCTGTGTGTAGGAGAAATCGCTCCGTTTTGTACATCACATTTGGCTACCGAAATGAACCGAAAATTCAGTCACCTACAACGTCAAACTTTTTCCGAATTAACTCCATAATATCGACCGAAACATGGCAAACGTTGTTTGGAATCAATCCTCAAGGTGTTTTTTCACATATCTCTTCATTGATATATCGTTCGTGGAAGCCTGCATTCTCCTCTGAATTCTGTGGAAAAATACTTGCAGCTGACTTTTGCGCACCAATTTCGGCGCAGGACACCGGGCGGACACCTGGTAAATGTGGTCTCTTATGGTCAATCTTCCAATGATATGCCTACAAATACGTCACAATGCTGCAGACACCTTGGGGAAACGACAGAAAGGGCAGACTTACTCCTCTCGCATTCACAGCCATATAAGGAGACAATGGAAAACAGAGCCTCAAAAATCCTGCTCATTTCCTGGATGCCGTCTCATCTTGGTTTTGCCTGAAGCTCACGTTCTAGGGCACGCACAGAAAATATCTTTGCAGTTCTGGAAACGTCAGTGTTTTCTTTCCAAAGCTACCAATTATATGCATAGTCGAGCATCTTTTTGTGACAAAATATTGCTCTTAAAACGGGCACGTCTTTTTATCCAAAAATGATATAGCGCCCCTAGAGTTTCAAGAGGTTAAGGCTCTGAACAATGGGTGGTGAAGAGCAAGATATGGCCGATGGATAGAGAGCCAGACATGTTTTCCTTAAGGCTCTGAACAATGGGTGGTGAAGAGCAAGATGTGGCCGATGGATGGAGAGCCAGACATGTTTTCCTTAAGGCTCTGAACAATGGGTGGTGAAGAGCAAGATGTGGCCGATGGATGGAGAGCCAGACATGTTTTCCTTAAGGCTCTGAACAATGGGTGGTGAAGAGCAAGATGTGGCCGATGGATGGAGAGCCAGACATGTTTTCCTTAAGGGATTGACCAATGCAATCACCAAATGTGTTCAAAAACTGAAAGAATCGTTTGTTAAATTTGAAGAAAGGTTTAGAGCAGAGGTGGTTAGACACAGTAGGTTACCCAACATGGAAGATGAAGGTGCTCCATTTTTGGAGGAATTGAGTGTAATCACCCAGCAGTGAAAAACTTTTGTTTCCACAACTATGGACTGGCAGAGACAAAACTAGGATAACATCATTGACAGGCTGTCACGACTGGACAGAGACATCAATCAACATAATAACCGGCTGTGAACTAGTGATTATGTTAAGATTGATGTTTTTTTCTAAGATAGTTTAATGCTAGCTAGCATCTTACCTTGGCTCCTTGCTGCACTCGCGTAACAGGTGGTCAGCCTGCCATGCAGCCTCCTCGTGGAGATCAATGTAACAGGTGGTCAGCCTGCCACTCAGTCTCCTCGTGGAGATCAATGTAACAGGTGGTCAGCCTGCCACTCAGTCTCATCGTGGAGATCAATGTAACAGGTGGTTAGCCTGCCATGCAGTCTCCTCGTGGAGATCAATGTAACAGGTGGTCAGCCTGCCACGCAGCCTCCTCGTGGAGATCAATGTAACAGGTGGTCAGCCTGCCATGCAGCCTCCTCGTGGAGATCAATGTAACAGGTGGTCAGCCTGCCACGCAGCCTCCTCGTGGAGATCAATGTAACAGGTGGTCAGCCTGCCACTCAGCCTCCTCGTGGAGATCAATGTAACAGGTGGTCAGCCTGCCACTCAGTCTCCTCGTGGAGATCAATGTAACAGGTGGTCAGCCTGCCAGTCAGCCTCCTCGTGGAGATCAATGTAACAGGTGGTCAGCCTGCCACTCAGTCTACTCGTGGAGATCAATATAATCGTCCATAATCGGCGTCCAAAAATGCCGATTACCGATTGTTATGAAAACTTGAAATCGGAGCCCACCCTACTGAGAACGGAAACGCACAAAACACAGCTAAAATTCATATTGGAGACATCAGACAGACATGTAAAAGAGACGTGAGACTCCTGAAGGGGGACGTGATGTAGTACCAGGACAGTGGGTGATGGTAACAAACACATGTAACAGAGACGTGAGACTCCGGAAGGGGGACGTGATGTAGTACCAGGACAGTGGGTGATGGTAACAAACACATGTAACAGAGACTTGGGGAATAACTCCGGAAGGGGGACGTGATGTAGTACCAGGACAGTGGGTGATGGTAACAAACACATGTAACAGAGACGTGAGACTCCTGAAGGGGGACGTGATGTAGTACCAGGACAGTGGGTGATGGTAACAAACACATGTAACAGAGACGTGGGGATTAACTCCTGTAGGGGGACGTGATGTAGTACCAGGACAGTGGGTGATGGTAACAAACACATGTAACAGAGACGTGGGACTCCTGTAGGGGGACGTGATGTAGTACCAGGACAGTGGGTGATGGTAACAAACACATGTAACAGAGACGTGAGACTCCGGAAGGGGGACGTGATGTAGTACCAGGACAGTGGGTGATGGTAACAAACACATGTAACAGAGACGTGAGACTCCGGAAGGGGGACGTGATGTAGTACCAGGACAGTGGGTGATGGTAACAAACACATGTAACAGAGACTTGGGGAATAACTCCGTAAGGGGGACGTGATGTAGTACCAGGACAGTGGGTGATGGTAACAAACACATGTAACAGAGACGTGAGACTCCTGAAGGGGGACGTGATGTAGTACCAGGACAGTGGGTGATGGTAACAAACACATGTAACAGAGACGTGGGACTCCTGTAGGGGGACGTGATGTAGTACCAGGACAGTGGGTGATGGTAACAAACACATGTAACAGAGACGTGGGACTCCTGTAGGGGGACGTGATGTAGTACCAGGACAGTGGGTGATGGTAACAAACACATGTAACAGAGACGTGAGACTCCTGAAGGGGGACGTGATGTAGTACCAGGACAGTGGGTGATGGTAACAAACACATGTAACAGAGACGTGGGACTCCTAAAGGGGGACGTGATGTAGTACCAGGACAGTGGGTGATGGTAACAAACACATGTAACAGAGACGTGGGACTCCTGAAGGGAGACGTGATGTAGTACCAGGACAGTGGGTGATGGTAACAAACACATGTAACAGAGACGTGGGGATTAACTCCTGTAGGGGGACGTGACGTAGTACCAGGACAGTGGGTGATGATAACAAACACATGTAACAGAGACGTGAGACTCCGGAAGGGGGACGTGATGTAGTACCAGGACAGTGGGTGATGGTAACAAACACATGTAACAGAGACGTGAGACTCCGGAAGGGGGACGTGATGTAGTACCAGGACAGTGGGTGATGGTAACAAACACATGTAACAGAGACGTGAGACTCCTAAAGGGGGACGTGATGTAGTACCAGGACAGTGGGTGATGGTAACAAACACATGTAACAGAGACGTGAGACTCCTAAAGGGGGACGTGACGTAGTACCAGGACAGTGGGTGATGGTAACAAACACATGTAACAGAGACATGAGACTCCGTAAGGGGGACGTGATGTAGTACCAGGACAGTGGGTGATGGTAACAAACACATGTAACAGAGACGTGGGACTCCGGAAGGGGGACGTGATGTAGTACCAGGACAGTGGGTGCTGGTAACAAACACATGTAACAGAGACGTGGGACTCCGGAAGGGGGACGTGATGTAGTACCAGGACAGTGGGTGATGGTAACAAACACATGTAACAGAGACGTGGGACTCCGGAAGGGGGACGTGATGTAGTACCAGGACAGTGGGTGATGGTAACAAACACATGTAACAGAGACGTGGGACTTCTGAAGGGGGACGTGATGTAGTACCAGGACAGTGGGTGATGGTAACAAACACATGTAACAGAGACGTGAGACTCCGGAAGGGAGACGTGATGTAGTACCAGGACAGTGGGTGATGGTAACAAACACATGTAACAGAGACGTGAGACTCCTAAAGGGGGACGTGATGTAGTACCAGGACAGTGGGTGATGGTAACAAACACATGTAACAGAGACGTGAGACTCCGGAAGGGAGACGTGATGTAGTACCAGGACAGTGGGTGATGATAACAAACACATGTAACAGAGACGTGAGACTCCGGAAGGGGGACGTGATGTAGTACCAGGACAGTGGGTGATGATAACAAACACATGTAACAGAGACGTGAGACTCCTGAAGGGAGACGTGATGTAGTACCAGGACAGTGGGTGATGGTAACAAACACATGTAACAGAGACGTGGGACTCCTGTAGGGGGACGTGATGTAGTACCAGGACAGTGGGTGATGGTAACAAACACTTGTAACAGAGACGTGAGACTCCTGTAGGGAGACGTGATGTAGTACCAGGACAGTGGGTGATGGTAACAAACACATGTAACAGACACAATAGGGCCAAAATGGGAAGGTCATTATCAAGTGTTGCTCATAATGGGGAACTGGGTGGACCACCCACTGTATTTTTGGTTAGTTAGTTAGCTGTTGGTGAAGTAGGCTAGTCTAGCTTAGGGGTGTTTTTGGTTAGTTAGTTAGCTGTTGGTGAATTAGGCTAGTCTAGTTTAGGGGTGTTGTTGGTTAGTTAGTTAGCTGTTGGTGAAGTAGGCTAGGCTAGCTTATGGGTGTTTTTGGTTAGTTAGTTAGCTGTTGGTGAAGTAGGCTAGTCTAGTTTATGGGTGTTTTTGGTTAGTTAGTTAGCTGTTGGTGAAGTAGGCTAGTCTAGCTTAGGGGTGTTTTTGGTTAGTTAGTTAGCTGTTGGTGAAGTAGGCTAGTCTAGCTTAGGGGTGTTTTTGGTTAGTTAGTTAGCTGTTGGTGAAGTAGGCTAGTCTAGGTTAGGGGTGTTTTTGGTTAGTTAGTTAGCTGTTGGTGAAGTAGGCTAGGCTAGCTTATGGGTGTTTTTGGTTAGTTAGTTAGCTGTTGGTGAAGTAGGCTAGTCTATCTTAGGGGTGTTTTTGGTTAGTTAGTTAGTTAGCTGTTGGTGAAGTAGGCTAGTCTAGCTTAGGGGTGTTTTGAATACTTATTGTTTCTTTCCTTCCTTACAATCATTAATCCCGCACAACAACCAGGCGGGCCGGCTGTCTAATAAAGACAAACTAATCATCACAAACAGGTGCTACCAATAAACATACAAGGAGGGGGAGGAAAGACAATCAGTGGCAGCTAATAGGCCGGTGACGACGACCGCCGAGCGCCACCCGCCCGGGAAGGGAAACCACCCTCGGTCGGACTCGTGACAACTGCAGTCGTCATATTAGGGAAATCTAGGTGAAATGTCTAACGTTTTCATGAAAATCGGGACATGCTTACTCTATGTGAAATATACATTTCTCTTGAAACCAGGACGTTACTTTCATCATTGTGTCCTTCGTTACAGGTTACGAGAATCTACTGTCTGAAGCTGCAGCAATATCCCTGGACCCAACGACTACCTGAAATGACACCAGGTCACCGGTGAAGTGTTCATTAGAGAAGTCCTCATCAACCAGTGGAACGGAAGAAGAATTCCTCACTACGGGCAGACTGTCAGAACATCATCTCTAATAGTTGTCTATGTGGGACTGATACCAGTGTGGAAGAGCTGGTCACTTTGGTGAATGATTACCTTGCCAATAGGACAATGGACTATTGTTGTCTTGTAGACAATTCTTTTTTCGTGTGAGTTTCCTCCTAATACAGGATGTGGTAGGAATCGTAAGGGACATCATCATTACACCTGTTAATACTTATTTTCTATAACTCTGTTTGAAATCTATTTCTTATTGTAACATCAAGTAAAACATTGTCATGCCCTGACCTTAGAGATCCTTTTTATGCCTCTTTTGGTTTGGTCAGAGAGTGAGTTGGGGTGGGCATTCTATGTCTGGTGTTCTATGTTTTCTTTACTCTGTGTTTGGCCGGGTAGGGTTCTCAATCAGAGGCAGCTGTCTATCGTCTATGTGGGGTTCTAGGTTGTTTTTTCTATGTTGGGATTTTTTTGGTATGATTCCCAATTAGAGGCAGCTGTCTATCCTTGTCTCTGATTGAGAACCATACTTAGGTAGCCTTTTCCCACCTGTCTGTTGTGGGTAGATGTTTTGTGTCTGCACCAGCCAGAACTGTTTCGTTTCGTTCACTCTCTTTGTTGTTTCAGTGTTCAGTTTATCTATTAAATTACAATGAACACTTACCACACTGCGTTTTGGTGACCTTCTTTCCAGGACGAACGTTACAAATATGTCCTTTGTGTTTTATAGAAATGTAATGTGTTTAATGTGAATGATTTTATGCTTAATGCTGATGTTTTCTATTAGTTTCCAAAAATAAATTTTAAGTATATTTCTTTTTAAAATGGTCTAGGGGGAGTGTAAGAATATTTTACGATAACTACACAACGCAGAGGACGAGAGGTCAATAGATTACTTATGATCAATAAAAATAGTGTTTTTTTCTGTAATTGGGAATTATTGATCAATGGGTCAGAGACCTGGGAGAAATTTGTCTAGACATTGAGACTGAAATAGGTTACTTGTTATTTTGCCATTGGACCAGTTTTATTGCAAGGAATTCTAACTGGTCAACCACAGGATATGGTTGGGTTATAACACTACATCCTGTCCCTTTGTTCTGTGGAGAGAATCACTGAGGACAGGGGAGAATGAACATCTACCTCTCAGCATAACATCTATGATTTGTCCTCTTTGAATAAAACTATTTTTCTCACGCTGATTTGCTTTGGGGTCTGTGCTATTGAAGAGTAACATCAACTGCTAACACTGATAGTGGGTGTCTTGATAAAAGGCTACTGAAAACTCTGTGTGTGTGTGTGTCTTTCCTGGTTGAGGGTTGACAAGACATTAACTGCTTCTCTTCTAGTCAAATAACATTCAGCTTATACACCAATATATACCCAATAAGACATGCCACCAGAGGTCGCTTCACAGTCCACAAGTCCAAAATTAAACAAATAAATAAATATTAAATATCTACTCATGGAATGGCAGGACAAGTGAAGGGACACACAAACAAACAAACATGTTTTTTGTATTGTATTATAATAATATATTTATGTATTTGTGTGACTGTCCTTGTCTATCAGTGTTTAGTTACTTGTCATGTTTTGAGTTTTCTGTTGACCCCAGGAAGAATATCTAGCCTCTGGAAAAGACAATGGGATCCAAAAAAACAAGTGTGTGTGTGTGTGTATAGCATGTGTGTGTAGCGTGTGTGTGTGTGTAGCGTGTAGTGTGTGTGTGTGTGTGTAGTGTGTGTGTGTGTGTTATGTTGTGTGTGTGTAGCGTGTGTGTGTGTGTGTGTGTAGCGTGTGTGTGTTGTGTTGTGCGTGTGTAGCGTGTGTAGTGTGTGTAGTGTGTGTGTGTGTGTGTGTGTACCTTGGCATTGACCAGTGAAGTCTTGCAGCCAGAGTGTCAACAGGAACAGAATCTTCAGAGTCCTTCCTCTTGCTTGTTCCATTACTAAAACTGCAGCCAATCAAAAACATGGAAACAGACGATGACCTCATTGCAAGTCCACATTTCTTCGGTGCCTCATGCAGTGTTCTGCAAAGTTTCTACTTTTACAGATAATAATTTTTTTTAAACTATTAAAACCTCTTGGAACTCCCCATCCCGGATCCGGGATCGTGACTAAAGCCTCAGGCTCATTAGCATAACGCAACGTTAACGATTTCTGAAAATCGCAAATAAAATGAAAATAATGCGTCTGCTCTCAAGCTTAGCCTTTTCTTAACAACACTGTCATCTCAGATTTTCAAAATATGCTTTTGAACCATAGAAATTGACTAATTTGTGTAAGAGTATGCAAAGCTAGCATAGCATTTTGAGTAGCATTTAGCACGCAACATTTTCACAAAAACCAGATAACCAAATAAATAAAATCATTTACCTTTGAAGAGCTTCTGATGTTTTCAATAAGGAGACTCTCAGTTACATACCAAATGCGCAGTTTTTCCTGAAAGCGTCTGTGTGTAGGAGAAATCGTTCCGTTTTCTACATTGCGTCTGGCTACCGAAACGAACCGAAAATTCAGTCACCTACAACGTAAAACTTTTTCCGAATTAACTACATAATATCGACCGAAACATGGCAAACGTTGTTTGGAATCAATCCTCAAGGTGTTTTTTCACATATCTCTTCATTGATATATCGTTCGTGGAAGCTTGCTTTCCTCTCTGAATCCCATGGAAAAATACTGGCAGCTGACTTTTGCGCACCAATTTCGGCGCAGGACACCGGGCGGACACCTGGTAAATGTGGTCTCTTATGGTCAATCTTCCAATGATCTGCCTACAAATACGTCACAATGCTGCAGACACCTTGGGGAAACGACAGAAAGGGTTGACTCACTCCTCTCGCATTCACAGCCATATAAGGAGACAATGGAAAACAGAGCCTCAAAAATCCTGCTCTTTTCCTGGATGCCGTCTCATCTTGGTTTTGCCTGAAGCTCACGTTCTAGGGCACGCACAGAAAATATCTTGGTAGTTCTGGACACGTCAGAGTGTTTTCTTTCGAAAGCTATCAATTATATGCATAGTCGAGCATCTTTTTGTGACAAAATATCTTGTTTAAAACGGGAACGTTTTTCATCCAAAAATGAAATAGCGCCCCCAGAGCATCAACAGGTTAAACTATAAACTATAAAACAGTGATATGCTGTATAACTGTGGATAAACACAGTACTTTCCTTAACAACGTAGCCCACATCAGGTGAACAGAATGTGCTCATATGGGGCGTATCAAATGACATTCTAAACATGGTTATTATTCTACCGCTGCCTGTCTGCTGCTGTTAAGACCAGACAGACCAGTTAGAGGCTGTGTTCCATTACCATCAAACATCACATCTACTGTGTTGACAGACAGGAACAGTTCAGACAATAATGAAGTGGAATCAGTATAACTGAAAACAGTGCTAAATGTGTAAATCAGGAGGTGTCTGAACACAAAGGATGTGTTCCTCTGTTCCTCTGCTCAGATGTTGCTGACACCAGATCTTACAACACCTGGATAGGTATTTTACATATCCGCTAACCACATCAGTCAACCATTGGTTGATACATGCAACGTCTAAGCAGTTTGACCTTAGTCAGTACTGACAAAAATCTGGAGGTGTGTCCCTCACAGCAACAACCTGCTATAAGATGGGTGTTGACCCAAGGTACAGTATACTACACTATCTCTGCACTAATCAATATACAGTATACTGCACTATCTCTGCACTAAACAATATACAGTATACTGCACTAATCAATATACAGTATACTGCACTATCTCTGCACTAAACAAGGTACAGTATACTGCACTCTCTGCACTAATCAATATACAGTATACTGCACTATCTCTGCACTAATCAATATACAGTATACTGCACTATCTCTGCACTAAACAAGGTACAGTATACTGCACTATCTCTGCACTAAACAAGGTACAGTATACTGCACTATCTCTGCACTAAACAAGGTACAGTATACTGCACTATCTCTGCACTAATCAAGGTACAGTATACTGCACTATCTCTGCACTAATCAATATACAGTATACTGCACTAAACAAGGTACAGTATACTGCACTATCTCTGCACTAATCAATATACAGTATACTGCACTAAACAAGGTACAGTATACTGCACTATCTCTGCACTAATCAATATACAGTATACTGCACTAATCAAGGTACATTATACTGCACTATCTCTGCACTAATCAATATACAGTATACTGCACTAAACAAGGTACAGTATACTGCACTATCTCTGCACTAATCAATATACAGTATACTGCACTAAACAAGGTACAGTATACTACACTATCTCTGCACTAAACAAGGTACAGTATACTGCACTATCTCTGCACTAATCAAGATACAGTATACTGCACTATCTCTGCACTAATCAATATACAGTATACTGCACTATCTCTGCACTAAACAAGGTACAGTATACTGCACTATCTCTGCACTAAACAAGGTACAGTATACTGCACTATCTCTGCACTAAACAAGGTACAGTATACTGCACTATCTCTGCACTAATCAAGGTACAGTATACTGCACTATCTCTGCACTAATCAATATACAGTATACTGCACTAAACAAGGTACAGTATACTGCACTATCTCTGCACTAATCAATATACAGTATACTGCACTAAACAAGGTACAGTATACTGCACTATCTCTGCACTAATCAATATACAGTATACTGCACTAATCAAGGTACATTATACTGCACTATCTCTGCACTAATCAATATACAGTATACTGCACTAAACAAGGTACAGTATACTGCACTATCTCTGCACTAATCAATATACAGTATACTGCACTAAACAAGGTACAGTATACTACACTATCTCTGCACTAAACAAGGTACAGTATACTGCACTATCTCTGCACTAATCAAGATACAGTATACTGCACTATCTCTGCACTAATCAATATACAGCATACTGCACTATCTCTGCACTAATCAATATACAGTATACTGCACTATCTCTGCACTAAACAAGGTACAGTATACTGCACTATCTCTGCACTAATCAATATACAGTATACTGCACTATCTCTGCACTAAACAAGGTAAATGTTTCAGGTGAAAGTCTAACCATTCTTCTCCTTTCACTGTTCTACAATATTAAAACGTGTATAAATACAAACATACTGTAACGTATGTTTATTTACCCATAAATATGATTATGGATTGATTATGATGATGATTCTGATTATTTACACAAATATTAACAGACCTGTTATCAATAAAAGGTCTACTTAATATTGTGCTACAGTTATTCAAGTACTGTAGAGTAGATTGTTGTACAACATTTAATTAGTAAGGTAGTTAAGTTGAATACTCACTTATCGTGTTGCACTGATCTGTATATTGTTGTCCCCTGTTGTCACTGAGAGACCTGAAGCAGTGGGCCTGCTGGTTTTGCATAGCCAGATGCCCCAGGTGGGTGGAGATTTACCTCAACCAATGGAATGGTCTAAAACTCATGCAAAATTAAAGCGCCCAATGTGCTGCAGCTTACATTCTGCTAGGTTTCATTTTCCCAGCACATACTCAATTCTAGCCAATGAGAGAATGTTGCTTGGCAAACATTATTCTACTCAGGATAGGCTAAATCTGAATTTTGATTGGGTATCGGCTGTTCAACCTTGGCTGCTTGCCAGAATCATAAGATAGGCCACATCTTTGGATAAAATGAAATGTGTTGAACACATAGAAGTCTCCTTCTGAGAAGAAAATAGGTTAAAAAACCAACATAGAAAAACAAACATAGACTGCCCACCCCAACTCACGCCCTGACCATACTAAAACAAAGACAAAACAAAGGAACTAAGGTCAGAATGTGACGCCTATCTTCTGATTCTGGCAAGCATCCAAGGTTAAAAAGCGACACCCAATCAGAATTCAGATCCTATCTGTCCTGAGTAGAATAATGTTTGCCTAGCAACACTCTCTCATTGGCTAGAAATGACTAGTTTGTGGGAAAATGAAACTTAACAGAATGTAACAAGTGAGACACCTTGGGTGCTTCAGTTTCACATGAGTTTTAGACCATTCCATTGGTCCTTAAGGTCCTGGCTATGCAAAACCAGCAGGCCCACTGCTTCAGGTCTCTCAGTGACAACAGGGGACAACAATATACAGATCAGTGCAACACGATAAGTGAGTATTCAACTTAACTACCTTACTAATTAAATGTTGTACAACAATCTACTCTACAGTACTTGAATAACTGTAGCACAATATTAAGTAGACATTTTATTGATAACAGGTCTGTTAATATTTGTGTAAATAATCAGAATCATCATCATAATCAATCCATAATCATATTTATGTGTAAATAAACATACATTACAGTATGTTTGTATTTATACACGTTTTAATATTGTAGAACAGTGAAAGGAGAAGAATGGTTAGACTTTCACCTGAAACATTTACCTTGTTTAGTGCAGAGATAGTGCAGTATACTGTATCTTGTTTAGTGCAGAGATAGTGCAGTATACTGTACCTTGTTTAGTGCAGAGATAGTGTAGTATACTGTACCTTGTTTAGTGCAGTATACTGTATATTGATTAGTGCAGAGATAGTGCAGTATACTGTATATTGATTAGTGCAGAGATAGTGCAGTATACTGTATATAGATTAGTGCAGTATACTGTACCTTGTTTAGTGCAGTATACTGTATATTGATTAGTGCAGAGATAGTGCAGTATACTGTACCTTGTTTAGTGCAGAGATAGTGCAGTATACTGTATATTGATTAGTGCAGAGATAGTGCAGTATACTGTACCTTGTTTAGTGCAGAGATAGTGTAGTATACTGTACCTTGTTTAGTGCAGTATACTGTATATTGATTAGTGCAGAGATAGTGCAGTATACTGTACCTTGTTTAGTGCAGTATACTGTATATTGATTAGTGCAGAGATAGTGCAGTATACTGTACCTTGTTTAGTGCAGAGATAGTGTAGTATACTGTACCTTGTTTAGTGCAGTATACTGTATATTGATTAGTGCAGAGATAGTGCAGTATACTGTATATTGATTAGTGCAGAGATAGTGCAGTATACTGTATATAGATTAGTGCAGTATACTGTACCTTGTTTAGTGCAGTATACTGTATATTGATTAGTGCAGAGATAGTGCAGTATACTGTACCTTGTTTAGTGCAGAGGTAGTGCAGTATACTGTATATTGATTAGTGCAGAGATAGTGCAGTATACTGTACCTTGTTTAGTGCAGAGATAGTGTAGTATACTGTACCTTGTTTAGTGCAGTATACTGTATATTGATTAGTGCAGAGATAGTGCAGTATACTGTACCTTGATTAGTGCAGTATACTGTACCTTGATTAGTGCAGAGATAGTGCAGTATACTGTACCTTGTTTAGTGCAGAGATAGTGCAGTATACTGTATATTGATTAGTGCAGAGATAGTGCAGTATACTGTATCTTGATTAGTGCAGAGATAGTGCAGTATACTGTACCTTGTTTAGTGCAGAGGTAGTGCAGTATACTGTATATTGATTAGTGCAGAGATAGTGCAGTATACT
>NW_027012938.1:422485-447787 GCF_036934945.1 Oncorhynchus masou masou
CTAACTAACCAAAAACACCCATAAGCTAGACTAGCCTACTTCACCAACAGCTAACTAAGTAACCAAAAACACCCATAAGCTAGCCTAGCCTACTTCACCAACAGCTAACTTACTAACCAAAAACACCCCTAAACTAGACTAGCCTAATTCACCAACAGCTAACTAACTAAGCAAAAACACCCCTAAGCTAGACTAGCCTACTTCACCAACAGCTAACTAACTAACCAAAAATACAGTGGGTGGTCCACCCAGTTCCCCATTATGAGCAACACTTGATAATGACCTTCCCATTTTGGCCCTATTGTGTCTGTTACATGTGTTTGTTACCATCACCCACTGTCCTGGTACTACATCACGTCCCCCTACAGGAGTTAATCCCCACGTCTCTGTTACATGTGTTTGTTACCATCACCCACTGTCCTGGTACTACATCACGTCCCCCTACAGGAGTTAATCCCCACGTCTCTGTTACATGTGTTTGTTACCATCACCCACTGTCCTGGTACTACATCACGTCCCCCTTCCGGAGTCTCACGTCTCTGTTACATGTGTTTGTTACCATCACCCACTGTCCTGGTACTACATCACGTCCCCCTTTAGGAGTCCCACATCTCTGTTACATGTGTTTGTTACCATCACCCACTGTCCTGGTACTACATCACGTCCCCCTTCCGGAGTCTCACGTCTCTGTTACATGTGTTTGTTATCATCACCCACTGTCCTGGTACTACATCACGTCCCCCTTCAGGAGTCCCACGTCTCTGTTACATGTGTTTGTTACCATCACCCACTGTCCTGGTACTACATCACGTCCCCCTTCCGGAGTCTCACGTCTCTGTTACATGTGTTTGTTACCATCACCCACTGTCCTGGTACTACATCACGTCCCCCTTTAGGAGTCCCACGTCTCTGTTACATGTGTTTGTTATCATCACCCACTGTCCTGGTACTACATCACGTCCCCCTTCAGGAGTCCCACGTCTCTGTTACATGTGTTTGTTATCATCACCCACTGTCCTGGTACTACATCACGTCCCCCTTCCGGAGTCTCACGTCTCTGTTACATGTGTTTGTTACCATCACCCACTGTCCTGGTACTACATCACGTCTCCCTTCCAGAGTCTCACGTCTCTGTTACATGTGTTTGTTACCATCACCCACTGTCCTGGTACTACGTCACGTCCCCCTACAGGAGTCCCACGTCTCTGTTACATGTGTTTGTTACCATCACCCACTGTCCTGGTACTACATCACGTCCCCCTACAGGAGTCCCACGTCTCTGTTACATGTGTTTGTTACCATCACCCACTGTCCTGGTACTACATCACGTCCCCCTTCCGGAGTCTCACGTCTCTGTTACATGTGTTTGTTACCATCACCCACTGTCCTGGTACTACATCACGCCCCCCTTCCGGAGTCTCACGTCTCTGTTACATGTGTTTGTTACCATCACCCACTGTCCTGGTACTACATCACGCCCCCCTTCCGGAGTCTCACGTCTCTGTTACATGTGTTTGTTACCATCACCCACTGTCCTGGTACTACATCACGTCTCCCTACAGGAGTCTCACGTCTCTGTTACATGTGTTTGTTACCATCACCCACTGTCCTGGTACTACATCACGTCCCCCTTCCGGAGTCTCACGTCTCTGTTACATGTGTTTGTTACCATCACCCACTGTCCTGGTACTACATCACGCCCCCCTTCCGGAGTCCCACGTCTCTGTTACATGTGTTTGTTACCATCACCCACTGTCCTGGTACTACATCACGTCTCAATACAGGAGTCTCACGTCTCTGTTACATGTGTTTGTTACCATCACCCACTGTCCTGGTACTACATCACGCCCCCCTTCCGGAGTCTCACGTCTCTGTTACATGTGTTTGTTACCATCACCCACTGTCCTGGTACTACATCACATCCCCCTTCAGGAGTCCCACGTCTCTGTTACATGTGTTTGTTACCATCACCCACTGTCCTGGTACTACATCACGTCCCCCTTCCGGAGTCTCACGTCTCTGTTACATGTGTTTGTTACCATCACCCACTGTCCTGGTACTACATCACGTCCCCCTTCCGGAGTCTCACGTCTCTGTTACATGTGTTTGTTATCATCACCCACTGTCCTGATACTACATCACGTCCCCCTTCAGGAGTCTCACGTCTCTGTTACATGTGTTTGTTACCATCACCCACTGTCCTGGTACTACATCACGTCCCCCTTCCGGAGTCTCACGTCTCTGTTACATGTGTTTGTTACCATCACCCACTGTCCTGGTACTACATCACGCCCCCCTTCAGGAGTCCCACGTCTCTGTTACATGTGTTTGTTACCATCACCCACTGTCCTGGTACTACATCACGTCCCCCTTCAGGAGTCCCACGTCTCTGTTACATGTGCTTGTTACCATCACCCACTGTCCTGATACTACATCACGTCCCCTTCAGGAGTCTCACGTCTCTGTTACATGTGTTTGTTATCATCACCCACTGTCCTGGTACTACATCACGTCCCCCTTCCGGAGTCTCACGTCTCTGTTACATGTGTTTGTTACCATCACCCACTGTCCTGATACTACATCACGTCCCCCTTCAGGAGTCTCACGTCTCTGTTACATGTGTTTGTTATCATCACCCACTGTCCTGGTACTACATCACGTCCCCCTTCCGGAGTCTCACGTCTCTGTTACATGTGTTTGTTACCATCACCCACTGTCCTGATACTACATCACGTCCCCCTTCAGGAGTCTCACGTCTCTGTTACATGTGTTTGTTACCATCACCCACTGTCCTGGTACTACATCACGCCCCCCTTCAGGAGTCCCACGTCTCTGTTACATGTGTTTGTTACCATCACCCACTGTCCTGATACTACATCACTTCCCCCTACAGGAGTCCCACGTCTCTGTTACATGTGTTTGTTACCATCACCCACTGTCCTGATACTACATCACGTCCCCCTTCAGGAGTCCCACGTCTCTGTTACATGTGTTTGTTACCATCACCCACTGTCCTGGTACTACATCACGTCCCCCTTCAGGAGTCTCACGTCTCTGTTACATGTGTTTGTTACCATCACCCACTGTCCTGGTACTACATCACGCCCCCCTTCAGGAGTCCCACGTCTCTGTTACATGTGTTTGTTACCATCACCCACTGTCCTGGTACTACATCACGTCCCCCTTCAGGAGTCCCACGTCTCTGTTACATGTGCTTGTTACCATCACCCACTGTCCTGGTACTACATCACGTCCCCCTTCAGGAGTCCCACGTCTCTGTTACATGTGTTTGTTATCATCACCCACTGTCCTGGTACTACATCACGTCCCCCTTCCGGAGTCTCATGTCTCTGTTACATGTGTTTGTTACCATCACCCACTGTCCTGATACTACATCACGTCCCCCTTCAGGAGTCTCACGTCTCTGTTACATGTGTTTGTTACCATCACCCACTGTCCTGGTACTACATCACGTCCCCCTTCCGGAGTCTCACGTCTCTGTTACATGTGTTTGTTACCATCACCCACTGTCCTGGTACTACATCACGTCCCCCTTCAGGAGTCCCACGTCTCTGTTACATGTGTTTGTTACCATCACCCACTGTCCTGGTACTACATCACGTCACCCTGCAGGAGTCCCACGTCTCTGTTACATGTGTTTGTTACCATCACCCACTGTCCTGGTACTACATCACGTCCCCTTCAGGAGTCCCACGTCTCTGTTACATGTGTTTGTTACCATCACCCACTGTCCTGATACTACATCACGTCCCCCTTCCGGAGTCCCACGTCTCTGTTACATGTGTTTGTTATCATCACCCACTGTCCTGGTACTACATCACGTCTCCCTTCAGGAGTCCCACGTCTCTGTTACATGTGTTTGTTACCATCACCCACTGTCCTTGTACTACATCACGTCCCCCTTCCGGAGTCTCACGTCTCTGTTACATGTGTTTGTTACCATCACCCACTGTCCTGGTACTACATCACGTCCCCCTTCAGGAGTCTCACGTCTCTGTTACATGTGTTTGTTACCATCACCCACTGTCCTGGTACTACATCACGTCCCCCTTCAGGAGTCTCACGTCTCTGTTACATGTGTTTGTTATCATCACCCACTGTCCTGGTACTACGTCACGTCCCCCTACAGGAGTTAATCCCCACGTCTCTGTTACATGTGTTTGTTACCATCACCCACTGTCCCGGTACAACATCACGTCCCCCTTCAGGAGTCCCACGTCTCTGTTACATGTGTTTGTTACCATCACCCACTGTCCTGGTACTACATCACGTCCCCCTACAGGAGTTAATCCCCACGTCTCTGTTACATGTGTTTGTTACCATCACCCACTGTCCTGGTACTACATCACGTCCCCCTACAGGAGTTAATCCCCACGTCTCTGTTACATGTGTTTGTTACCATCACCCACTGTCCTGGTACTACATCACGTCCCCCTACAGGAGTTAATCCCCACGTCTCTGTTACATGTGTTTGTTACCATCACCCACTGTCCTGGTACTACATCACGTCTCCCTTCAGGAGTCCCACGTCTCTGTTACATGTGTTTGTTACCATCACCCACTGTCCTGGTACTACATCACGTCTCCCTTCAGGAGTCCCACGTCTCTGTTACATGTGTTTGTTACCATCACTCACTGTCCTGGTACTACATCACGTCCCCCTTCCGGAGTCTCACGTCTCTGTTACATGTGTTTGTTACCATCACCCACTGTCCTGGTACTACATCACGTCCCCCTTCAGGAGTCCCACGTCTCTGTTACATGTGTTTGTTACCATCACCCACTGTCCTGGTACTACATCACGCCCCCCTTCAGGAGTCCCACGTCTCTGTTACATGTGTTTGTTACCATCACCCACTGTCCTGGTACTACATCACGTCCCCCTTCAGGAGTCCCACGTCTCTGTTACATGTGTTTGTTACCATCACCCACTGTCCTGATACTACATCACGTCCCCCTTCAGGAGTCTCACGTCTCTGTTACATGTGTTTGTTATCATCACCCACTGTCCTGGTACTACATCACGTCCCCCTTCCGGAGTCTCACGTCTCTGTTACATGTGTTTGTTACCATCACCCACTGTCCTGATACTACATCACGTCCCCCTTCAGGAGTCTCACGTCTCTGTTACATGTGTTTGTTATCATCACCCACTGTCCTGGTACTACATCACGTCCCCCTTCCGGAGTCTCACGTCTCTGTTACATGTGTTTGTTACCATCACCCACTGTCCTGATACTACATCACGTCCCCCTTCAGGAGTCTCACGTCTCTGTTACATGTGTTTGTTATCATCACCCACTGTCCTGGTACTACATCACGTCCCCCTTCAGGAGTCTCACGTCTCTGTTACATGTGTTTGTTACCATCACCCACTGTCCTGGTACTACATCACGTCCCCCTTCAGGAGTCTCACGTCTCTGTTACATGTGTTTGTTATCATCACCCACTGTCCTGGTACTACGTCACGTCCCCCTACAGGAGTTAATCCCCACGTCTCTGTTACATGTGTTTGTTACCATCACCCACTGTCCCGGTACTACATCACGTCCCCGTTCAGGAGTCCCACGTCTCTGTTACATGTGTTTGTTACCATCACCCACTGTCCTGGTACTACATCACGTCCCCCTACAGGAGTTAATCCCCACGTCTCTGTTACATGTGTTTGTTACCATCACCCACTGTCCTGGTACTACATCACGTCCCCCTACAGGAGTTAATCCCCACGTCTCTGTTACATGTGTTTGTTACCATCACCCACTGTCCCGGTACTACATCACGTCCCCGTTCAGGAGTCCCACGTCTCTGTTACATGTGTTTGTTACCATCACCCACTGTCCTGGTACTACATCACGTCCCCCTACAGGAGTTAATCCCCACGTCTCTGTTACATGTGTTTGTTACCATCACCCACTGTCCTGGTACTACATCACGTCCCCCTACAGGAGTTAATCCCCACGTCTCTGTTACATGTGTTTGTTACCATCACCCACTGTCCTGGTACTACATCACGTCCCCCTACAGGAGTTAATCCCCACGTCTCTGTTACATGTGTTTGTTACCATCACCCACTGTCCTGGTACTACATCACGTCTCCCTTCAGGAGTCCCACGTCTCTGTTACATGTGTTTGTTACCATCACCCACTGTCCTGGTACTACATCACGTCTCCCTTCAGGAGTTAATCCCCACCTCTCTGTTACATGTGTTTGTTACCATCACTCACTGTCCTGGTACTACATCACGTCCCCCTTCCGGAGTCTCACGTCTCTGTTACATGTGTTTGTTACCATCACCCACTGTCCTGGTACTACATCACGTCCCCCTACAGGAGTTAATCCCCACGTCTCTGTTACATGTGTTTGTTACCATCACCCACTGTCCTGGTACTACATCACGTCTCCCTACAGGAGTCTCACGTCTCTGTTACATGTGTTTGTTACCATCACCCACTGTCCTGGTACTACATCACGTCCCCCTTCCGGAGTCTCACGTCTCTGTTACATGTGTTTGTTACCATCACCCACTGTCCTGGTACTACATCACGCCCCCCTTCCGGAGTCCCACGTCTCTGTTACATGTGTTTGTTATCATCACCCACTGTCCTGGTACTACATCACGTCTCCCTACAGGAGTCTCACGTCTCTGTTACATGTGTTTGTTACCATCACCCACTGTCCTGGTACTACATCACGTCTCCCTACAGGAGTCTCACGTCTCTGTTACATGTGTTTGTTACCATCACCCACTGTCCTGGTACTACATCACGTCTCCCTACAGGAGTCTCACGTCTCTGTTACATGTGTTTGTTACCATCACCCACTGTCCTGTTACTACATCACGCCCCCCTTCCGGAGTCTCAAGTCTCTGTTACATGTGTTTGTTACCATCACCCACTGTCCTGGTACTACATCACGTCCCCCTTCAGGAGTCCCACGTCTCTGTTACATGTGTTTGTTACCATCACCCACTGTCCTGGTACTACATCACGTCCCCCTACAGGAGTTAATCCCCACGTCTCTGTTACATGTGTTTGTTACCATCACCCACTGTCCTGGTACTACATCACGTCCCCTACAGGAGTTAATCCCCACGTCTCTGTTACATGTGTTTGTTACCATCACCCACTGTCCTGGTACTACATCACGTCTCCCTTCAGGAGTCCCACGTCTCTGTTACATGTGTTTGTTACCATCACCCACTGTCCTGGTACTACATCACGTCTCCCTTCAGGAGTTAATCCCCACCTCTCTGTTACATGTGTTTGTTACCATCACTCACTGTCCTGGTACTACATCACGTCCCCTTCCGGAGTCTCACGTCTCTGTTACATGTGTTTGTTACCATCACCCACTGTCCTGGTACTACATCACGTCCCCCTACAGGAGTTAATCCCCACGTCTCTGTTACATGTGTTTGTTACCATCACCCACTGTCCTGGTACTACATCACGTCCCCCTACAGGAGTTAATCCCCACGTCTCTGTTACATGTGTTTGTTACCATCACCCACTGTCCTGGTACTACATCACGTCCCCTACAGGAGTTAATCCCCACGTCTCTGTTACATGTGTTTGTTACCATCACCCACTGTCCTGGTACTACATCACGTCTCCCTTCAGGAGTCCCACGTCTCTGTTACATGTGTTTGTTACCATCACCCACTGTCCTGGTACTACATCACGTCTCCCTTCAGGAGTTAATCCCCACCTCTCTGTTACATGTGTTTGTTACCATCACTCACTGTCCTGGTACTACATCACGTCCCCCTTCCGGAGTCTCACGTCTCTGTTACACGTGTTTGTTACCATCACCCACTGTCCTGGTACTACATCACGTCCCCCTACAGGAGTTAATCCCCACGTCTCTGTTACATGTGTTTGTTACCATCACCCACTGTCCTGGTACTACATGACGTCCCCCTACAGGAGTTAATCCCCACGTCTCTGTTACATGTGTTTGTTACCATCACCCACTGTCCTGGTACTACATCACGTCCCCCTACAGGAGTTAATCCCCACGTCTCTGTTACATGTGTTTGTTACCATCACCCACTGTCCTGGTACTACATCACGCCCCCCTTCCGGAGTCTCACGTCTCTGTTACATGTGTTTGTTACCATCACCCACTGTCCTGGTACTACATCACGTCTCCCTACAGGAGTCTCACGTCTCTGTTACATGTGTTTGTTACCATCACCCACTGTCCTGGTACTACATCACGTCCCCCTTCCGGAGTCTCACGTCTCTGTTACATGTGTTTGTTACCATCACCCACTGTCCTGGTACTACATCACGCCCCCCTTCCGGAGTCCCACGTCTCTGTTACATGTGTTTGTTACCATCACCCACTGTCCTGGTACTACATCACGTCTCCCTACAGGAGTCTCACGTCTCTGTTACATGTGTTTGTTACCATCACCCACTGTCCTGGTACTACATCACGTCTCCCTACAGGAGTCTCACGTCTCTGTTACATGTGTTTGTTACCATCACCCACTGTCCTGGTACTACATCACGTCTCCCTACAGGAGTCTCACGTCTCTGTTACATGTGTTTGTTACCATCACCCACTGTCCTGTTACTACATCACGCCCCCCTTCCGGAGTCTCACGTCTCTGTTACATGTGTTTGTTACCATCACCCACTGTCCTGGTACTACATCACGTCCCCCTTCAGGAGTCCCACGTCTCTGTTACATGTGTTTGTTACCATCACCCACTGTCCTGGTACTACATCACGTCCCCCTACAGGAGTTAATCCCCACGTCTCTGTTACATGTGTTTGTTACCATCACCCACTGTCCTGGTACTACATCACGTCCCCCTACAGGAGTTAATCCCCACGTCTCTGTTACATGTGTTTGTTACCATCACCCACTGTCCTGGTACTACATCACGTCCCCCTACAGGAGTTAATCCCCACGTCTCTGTTACATGTGTTTGTTACCATCACCCACTGTCCTGGTACTACATCACGTCTCCCTTCAGGAGTCCCACGTCTCTGTTACATGTGTTTGTTACCATCACCCACTGTCCTGGTACTACATCACGTCTCCCTTCAGGAGTTAATCCCCACCTCTCTGTTACATGTGTTTGTTACCATCACTCACTGTCCTGGTACTACATCACGTCCCCCTTCCGGAGTCTCACGTCTCTGTTACATGTGTTTGTTACCATCACCCACTGTCCTGGTACTACATCACGTCCCCCTACAGGAGTTAATCCCCACGTCTCTGTTACATGTGTTTGTTACCATCACCCACTGTCCTGGTACTACATCACGTCTCCCTTCAGGAGTCCCACGTCTCTGTTACATGTGTTTGTTACCATCACCCACTGTCCTGGTACTACATCACGTCTCCCTTCAGGAGTTAATCCCCACCTCTCTGTTACATGTGTTTGTTACCATCACTCACTGTCCTGGTACTACATCACGTCCCCCTTCCGGAGTCTCACGTCTCTGTTACATGTGTTTGTTACCATCACCCACTGTCCTGGTACTACATCACGTCCCCCTACAGGAGTTAATCCCCACGTCTCTGTTACATGTGTTTGTTACCATCACCCACTGTCCTGGTACTACATGACGTCCCCCTACAGGAGTTAATCCCCACGTCTCTGTTACATGTGTTTGTTACCATCACCCACTGTCCTGGTACTACATCACGCCCCCCTTCCGGAGTCTCACGTCTCTGTTACATGTGTTTGTTACCATCACCCACTGTCCTGGTACTACATCACGTCCCCCTTCCGGAGTCTCACGTCTCTGTTACATGTGTTTGTTACCATCACCCACTGTCCTGGTACTACATCACGCCCCCCTTCCGGAGTCCCACGTCTCTGTTACATGTGTTTGTTACCATCACCCACTGTCCTGGTACTACATCACGTCTCCCTACAGGAGTCTCACGTCTCTGTTACATGTGTTTGTTACCATCACCCACTGTCCTGGTACTACATCACGTCTCCCTACAGGAGTCTCACGTCTCTGTTACATGTGTTTGTTACCATCACCCACTGTCCTGGTACTACATCACGTCTCCCTACAGGAGTCTCACGTCTCTGTTACATGTGTTTGTTACCATCACCCACTGTCCTGGTACTACATCACGCCCCCCTTCCGGAGTCTCACGTCTCTGTTAATTGTGTTTGTTACCATCACCCACTGTCCTGGTACTACATCACGTCCCCCTTCAGGAGTCCCACGTCTCTGTTACATGTGTTTGTTACCATCACCCACTGTCCTGGTACTACATCACGTCCCCCTTCCGGAGTCTCACGTCTCTGTTACATGTGTTTGTTATCATCACCCACTGTCCTGGTACTACATCACGTCCCCTTTCCGGAGTCTCACGTCTCTGTTACATGTGTTTGTTACCATCACCCACTGTCCTGGTACTACATCACGCCCCCCTTCAGGAGTCCCACGTCTCTGTTACATGTGTTTGTTACCATCACCCACTGTCCTGGTACTACATCACGTCCCCCTTCAGGAGTCCCACGTCTCTGTTACATGTGCTTGTTACCATCACCCACTGTCCTGATACTACATCACGTCCCCCTTCAGGAGTCTCACGTCTCTGTTACATGTGTTTGTTATCATCACCCACTGTCCTGGTACTACATCACGTCCCCCTTCCGGAGTCTCACGTCTCTGTTACATGTGTTTGTTACCATCACCCACTGTCCTGGTACTACATCACGCCCCCTTCAGGAGTCCCACGTCTCTGTTACATGTGTTTGTTACCATCACCCACTGTCCTGGTACTACATCACGTCCCCCTTCAGGAGTCCCACGTCTCTGTTACATGTGCTTGTTACCATCACCCACTGTCCTGATACTACATCACGTCCCCCTTCAGGAGTCTCACGTCTCTGTTACATGTGTTTGTTATCATCACCCACTGTCCTGGTACTACATCACGTCCCCCTTCCGGAGTCTCACGTCTCTGTTACATGTGTTTGTTACCATCACCCACTGTCCTGATACTACATCACGTCCCCCTTCAGGAGTCTCACGTCTCTGTTACATGTGTTTGTTATCATCACCCACTGTCCTGGTACTACATCACGTCCCCCTTCCGGAGTCTCACGTCTCTGTTACATGTGTTTGTTACCATCACCCACTGTCCTGGTACTACATCACGTCCCCTTCAGGAGTCCCACGTCTCTGTTACATGTGTTTGTTACCATCACCCACTGTCCTGGTACTACATCACGTCCCCCTTCAGGAGTCCCACGTCTCTGTTACATGTGTTTGTTACCATCACCCACTGTCCTGGTACTACATCACGTCCCCCTTCAGGAGTCCCACGTCTCTGTTACATGTGTTTGTTACCATCACCCACTGTCCTGGTACTACATCACGTCTCCCTTCAGGAGTCCCACGTCTCTGTTACATGTGTTTGTTACCATCACCCACTGTCCTGGTACTACATCACGTCCCCCTTCAGGAGTCCCACGTCTCTGTTACATGTGTTTGTTATCATCACCCACTGTCCTGGTACTATATCACGTCCCCCTTCAGGAGTCTCACGTCTCTGTTACATGTGTTTGTTACCATCACCCACTGTCCTGGTACTACATCACGTCCCCCTTCAAGAGTCCCACGTCTCTGTTACATGTGTTTGTTACCATCACCCACTGTCCTGGTACTACATCACGTCCCCCTTCCGGAGTCCCACGTCTCTGTTACATGTGTTTGTTATCATCACCCACTGTCCTGGTACTACATCACGTCCCCCTTCAGGAGTCTCACGTCTCTGTTACATGTGTTTGTTACCATCACCCACTGTCCTGGTACTACATCACGTCCCCCTTCCGGAGTCTCACGTCTCTGTTACATGTGTTTGTTACCATCACCCACTGTCCTGATACTACATCACGTCCCCCTTCAGGAGTCTCACGTCTCTGTTACATGTGTTTGTTATCATCACCCACTGTCCTGGTACTACGTCACGTCCCCCTACAGGAGTTAATCCCCACGTCTCTGTTACATGTGTTTGTTACCATCACCCACTGTCCCGGTACTACATCACGTCCCCCTTCAGGAGTCCCACGTCTCTGTTACATGTGTTTGTTACCATCACCCACTGTCCTGGTACTACATCACGTCCCCCTACAGGAGTTAATCCCCACGTCTCTGTTACATGTGTTTGTTACCATCACCCACTGTCCTGGTACTACATCACGTCCCCCTACAGGAGTTAATCCCCACGTCTCTGTTACATGTGTTTGTTACCATCACCCACTGTCCTGGTACTACATCACGTCTCCCTTCAGGAGTCCCACGTCTCTGTTACATGTGTTTGTTACCATCACCCACTGTCCTGGTACTACATCACGTCTCCCTTCAGGAGTCCCACGTCTCTGTTACATGTGTTTGTTACCATCACCCACCGTCCTGGTACTACATCACGTCCCCCTTCAGGAGTCCCACGTCTCTGTTACATGTGTTTGTTACCATCACCCACTGTCCTGGTACTACATCACGTCCCCCTACAGGAGTTAATCCCCACGTCTCTGTTACATGTGTTTGTTACCATCACCCACTGTCCTGGTACTACATCACGTCCCCCTACAGGAGTTAATCCCCACGTCTCTGTTACATGTGTTTGTTACCATCACCCACTGTCCTGGTACTACATCACGTCCCCCTACAGGAGTTAATCCCCACGTCTCTGTTACATGTGTTTGTTACCATCACCCACTGTCCTGGTACTACATCACGTCTCCCTTCAGGAGTCCCACGTCTCTGTTACATGTGTTTGTTACCATCACCCACTGTCCTGGTACTACGTCACGTCCCCCTTCAGGAGTCCCACGTCTCTGTTACATGTGTTTGTTACCATCACCCACTGTCCTGGTACTACATCACGTCCCCCTTCAGGAGTCTCACGTCTCTGTTACATGTGTTTGTTACCATCACCCACTGTCCTGGTACTACATCACGTCCCCCTTCAGGAGTCTCACGTCTCTGTTACATGTGTTTGTTACCATCACCCACTGTCCTGGTACTACATCACGTCCCCCTTCAGGAGTCCCACGTCTCTGTTACATGTGTTTGTTACCATCACCCACTGTCCTGGTACTACATCACGTCCCCCTTCAGGAGTCCCACGTCTCTGTTACATGTGTTTGTTACCATCACCCACTGTCCTGGTACTACATCACGTCCCCCTTCCGGAGTCCCACGTCTCTGTTACATGTGTTTGTTATCATCACCCACTGTCCTGGTACTACATCACGTCCCCCTTCAGGAGTCTCACGTCTCTGTTACATGTGTTTGTTACCATCACCCACTGTCCTGGTACTACATCACGTCCCCCTTCCGGAGTCCCACGTCTCTGTTACATGTGTTTGTTACCATCACCCACTGTCCTGGTACTACATCACGTCCCCCTTCAGGAGTCTCACGTCTCTGTTACATGTGTTTGTTACCATCACCCACTGTCCTGGTACTACATCACGTCTCCCTTCCGGAGTCTCACGTCTCTGTTACATGTGTTTGTTACCATCACCCACTGTCCTGGTACTACATCACGTCCCCCTTCAGGAGTCTCACGTCTCTGTTACATGTGTTTGTTATCATCACCCACTGTCCTGGTACTACGTCACGTCCCCCTACAGGAGTTAATCCCCACGTCTCTGTTACATGTGTTTGTTACCATCACCCACTGTCCCGGTACTACATCACGTCCCCCTTCAGGAGTCCCACGTCTCTGTTACATGTGTTTGTTACCATCACCCACTGTCCTGGTACTACATCACGTCCCCCTACAGGAGTTAATCCCCACGTCTCTGTTACATGTGTTTGTTACCATCACCCACTGTCCTGGTACTACATCACGTCCCCCTACAGGAGTTAATCCCCACGTCTCTGTTACATGTGTTTGTTACCATCACCCACTGTCCTGGTACTACATCACGTCCCCTACAGGAGTTAATCCCCACGTCTCTGTTACATGTGTTTGTTACCATCACCCACTGTCCTGGTACTACATCATGTCTCCCTTCAGGAGTCCCACGTCTCTGTTACATGTGTTTGTTACCATCACCCACTGTCCTGGTACTACATCACGTCCACCCTTCTGGAGTCTCACGTCTCTGTTACATGTGTTTGTTATCATCACCCACTGTCCTGGTACTACGTCACGTCCCCCTACAGGAGTTAATCCCCACGTCTCTGTTACATGTGTTTGTTACCATCACCCACTGTCCCGGTACTACATCACGTCCCCCTTCAGGAGTCCCACGTCTCTGTTACATGTGTTTGTTACCATCACCCACTGTCCTGGTACTACATCACGTCCCCCTACAGGAGTTAATCCCCACGTCTCTGTTACATGTGTTTGTTACCATCACCCACTGTCCTGGTACTACATCACGTCACCCTACAGGAGTTAATCCCCACGTCTCTGTTACATGTGTTTGTTACCATCACCCACTGTCCTGGTACTACATCACGTCTCCCTTCAGGAGTCCCACGTCTCTGTTACATGTGTTTGTTACCATCACCCACTGTCCTGGTACTACATCACGTCTCCCTTCATGAGTCCCACGTCTCTGTTACATGTGTTTGTTACCATCACCCACTGTCCTGGTACTACATCACGTCCCCCTTCAGGAGTCCCACGTCTCTGTTACATGTGTTTGTTACCATCACCCACTGTCCTGGTACTACATCACGTCCCCCTACAGGAGTTAATCCCCACGTCTCTGTTACATGTGTTTGTTACCATCACCCACTGTCCTGGTACTACATCACGTCCCCCTACAGGAGTTAATCCCCACGTCTCTGTTACATGTGTTTGTTACCATCACCCACTGTCCTGGTACTACATCACGTCCCCTACAGGAGTTAATCCCCACGTCTCTGTTACATGTGTTTGTTACCATCACCCACTGTCCTGGTACTACATCACGTCTCCCTTCAGGAGTCCCACGTCTCTGTTACATGTGTTTGTTACCATCACCCACTGTCCTGGTACTACGTCACGTCCCCCTTCAGGAGTCCCACGTCTCTGTTACATGTGTTTGTTACCATCACCCACTGTCCTGGTACTACATCACGTCCCCCTTCAGGAGTCTCACGTCTCTGTTACATGTGTTTGTTACCATCACCCACTGTCCTGGTACTACATCACGTCCCCTTCAGGAGTCTCACGTCTCTGTTACATGTGTTTGTTACCATCACCCACTGTCCTGGTACTACATCACGTCCCCCTTCAGGAGTCCCACGTCTCTGTTACATGTGTTTGTTATCATCACCCACTGTCCTGGTACTACATCACGTCCCCCTTCAGGAGTCTCACGTCTCTGTTACATGTGTTTGTTACCATCACCCACTGTCCTGGTACTACATCACGTCCCCCTTCAGGAGTCCCACGTCTCTGTTACATGTGTTTGTTACCATCACCCACTGTCCTGGTACTACATCACGTCCCCCTTCCGGAGTCCCACGTCTCTGTTACATGTGTTTGTTATCATCACCCACTGTCCTGGTACTACATCACGTCCCCCTTCAGGAGTCTCACGTCTCTGTTACATGTGTTTGTTACCATCACCCACTGTCCTGGTACTACATCACGTCCCCCTTCAAGAGTCTCACGTCTCTGTTACATGTGTTTGTTATCATCACCCACTGTCCTGGTACTACGTCACGTCCCCCTACAGGAGTTAATCCCCACGTCTCTGTTACATGTGTTTGTTACCATCACCCACTGTCCCGGTACTACATCACGTCCCCCTTCAGGAGTCCCACGTCTCTGTTACATGTGTTTGTTACCATCACCCACTGTCCTGGTACTACATCACGTCCCCCTACAGGAGTTAATCCCCACGTCTCTGTTACATGTGTTTGTTACCATCACCCACTGTCCTGGTACTACATCACGTCCCCCTACAGGAGTTAATCCCCACGTCTCTGTTACATGTGTTTGTTACCATCACCCACTGTCCTGGTACTACATCACGTCCCCTACAGGAGTTAATCCCCACGTCTCTGTTACATGTGTTTGTTACCATCACCCACTGTCCTGGTACTACATCATGTCTCCCTTCAGGAGTCCCACGTCTCTGTTACATGTGTTTGTTACCATCACCCACTGTCCTGGTACTACATCACGTCTCCCTTCAGGAGTTAATCCCCACGTCTCTGTTACATGTGTTTGTTACCATCACCCACTGTCCTGGTACTACATCACGTCCCCCTTCCGGAGTCTCACGTCTCTGTTACATGTGTTTGTTACCATCACCCACTGTCCTGGTACTACATCACGTCCCCCTTACGGAGTCCCACGTCTCTGTTACATGTGTTTGTTACCATCACCCACTGTCCTGGTACTACATCACGTCCCCCTTCAGGAGTCCCACGTCTCTGTTACATGTGTTTGTTACCATCACCCACTGTCCTGGTACTACATCACGTCTCCCTTCAGGAGTCCCACGTCTCTGTTACATGTGTTTGTTACCATCACCCACTGTCCTGGTACTACATCACGTCCCCCTTCAGGAGTCCCACGTCTCTGTTACATGTGTTTGTTACCATCACCCACTGTCCTGGTACTACATCACGTCCCCCTTCAGGAGTCTCACGTCTCTGTTACATGTGTTTGTTACCATCACCCACTGTCCTGGTACTACATCACGTCCCCCTTCAGGAGTCCCACGTCTCTGTTACATGTGTTTGTTACCATCACCCACTGTCCTGGTACTACATGACGTCCCCCTACAGGAGTTAATCCCCACGTCTCTGTTACATGTGTTTGTTACCATCACCCACTGTCCTGGTACTACATCACGCCCCCCTTCCGGAGTCTCACGTCTCTGTTACATGTGTTTGTTACCATCACCCACTGTCCTGGTACTACATCACGTCCCCCTTCCGGAGTCTCACGTCTCTGTTACATGTGTTTGTTACCATCACCCACTGTCCTGGTACTACATCACGCCCCCCTTCCGGAGTCCCACGTCTCTGTTACATGTGTTTGTTACCATCACCCACTGTCCTGGTACTACATCACGTCTCCCTACAGGAGTCTCACGTCTCTGTTACATGTGTTTGTTACCATCACCCACTGTCCTGGTACTACATCACGTCTCCCTACAGGAGTCTCACGTCTCTGTTACATGTGTTTGTTACCATCACCCACTGTCCTGGTACTACATCACGTCTCCCTACAGGAGTCTCACGTCTCTGTTACATGTGTTTGTTACCATCACCCACTGTCCTGGTACTACATCACGCCCCCCTTCCGGAGTCTCACGTCTCTGTTAATTGTGTTTGTTACCATCACCCACTGTCCTGGTACTACATCACGTCCCCTTCAGGAGTCCCACGTCTCTGTTACATGTGTTTGTTACCATCACCCACTGTCCTGGTACTACATCACGTCCCCTTCCGGAGTCTCACGTCTCTGTTACATGTGTTTGTTATCATCACCCACTGTCCTGGTACTACATCACGTCCCCTTTCCGGAGTCTCACGTCTCTGTTACATGTGTTTGTTACCATCACCCACTGTCCTGGTACTACATCACGCCCCCCTTCAGGAGTCCCACGTCTCTGTTACATGTGTTTGTTACCATCACCCACTGTCCTGGTACTACATCACGTCCCCCTTCAGGAGTCCCACGTCTCTGTTACATGTGCTTGTTACCATCACCCACTGTCCTGATACTACATCACGTCCCCCTTCAGGAGTCTCACGTCTCTGTTACATGTGTTTGTTATCATCACCCACTGTCCTGGTACTACATCACGTCCCCCTTCCGGAGTCTCACGTCTCTGTTACATGTGTTTGTTACCATCACCCACTGTCCTGGTACTACATCACGCCCCCTTCAGGAGTCCCACGTCTCTGTTACATGTGTTTGTTACCATCACCCACTGTCCTGGTACTACATCACGTCCCCTTCAGGAGTCCCACGTCTCTGTTACATGTGCTTGTTACCATCACCCACTGTCCTGATACTACATCACGTCCCCCTTCAGGAGTCTCACGTCTCTGTTACATGTGTTTGTTATCATCACCCACTGTCCTGGTACTACATCACGTCCCCCTTCCGGAGTCTCACGTCTCTGTTACATGTGTTTGTTACCATCACCCACTGTCCTGATACTACATCACGTCCCCCTTCAGGAGTCTCACGTCTCTGTTACATGTGTTTGTTATCATCACCCACTGTCCTGGTACTACATCACGTCCCCCTTCCGGAGTCTCACGTCTCTGTTACATGTGTTTGTTACCATCACCCACTGTCCTGGTACTACATCACGTCCCCCTTCAGGAGTCCCACGTCTCTGTTACATGTGTTTGTTACCATCACCCACTGTCCTGGTACTACATCACGTCCCCCTTCAGGAGTCCCACGTCTCTGTTACATGTGTTTGTTACCATCACCCACTGTCCTGGTACTACATCACGTCCCCCTTCAGGAGTCCCACGTCTCTGTTACATGTGTTTGTTACCATCACCCACTGTCCTGGTACTACATCACGTCTCCCTTCAGGAGTCCCACGTCTCTGTTACATGTGTTTGTTACCATCACCCACTGTCCTGGTACTACATCACGTCCCCCTTCAGGAGTCCCACGTCTCTGTTACATGTGTTTGTTATCATCACCCACTGTCCTGGTACTATATCACGTCCCCTTCAGGAGTCTCACGTCTCTGTTACATGTGTTTGTTACCATCACCCACTGTCCTGGTACTACATCACGTCCCCTTCAAGAGTCCCACGTCTCTGTTACATGTGTTTGTTACCATCACCCACTGTCCTGGTACTACATCACGTCCCCTTCCGGAGTCCCACGTCTCTGTTACATGTGTTTGTTATCATCACCCACTGTCCTGGTACTACATCACGTCCCCCTTCAGGAGTCTCACGTCTCTGTTACATGTGTTTGTTACCATCACCCACTGTCCTGGTACTACATCACGTCCCCCTTCCGGAGTCTCACGTCTCTGTTACATGTGTTTGTTACCATCACCCACTGTCCTGATACTACATCACGTCCCCCTTCAGGAGTCTCACGTCTCTGTTACATGTGTTTGTTATCATCACCCACTGTCCTGGTACTACGTCACGTCCCCCTACAGGAGTTAATCCCCACGTCTCTGTTACATGTGTTTGTTACCATCACCCACTGTCCCGGTACTACATCACGTCCCCCTTCAGGAGTCCCACGTCTCTGTTACATGTGTTTGTTACCATCACCCACTGTCCTGGTACTACATCACGTCCCCCTACAGGAGTTAATCCCCACGTCTCTGTTACATGTGTTTGTTACCATCACCCACTGTCCTGGTACTACATCACGTCCCCCTACAGGAGTTAATCCCCACGTCTCTGTTACATGTGTTTGTTACCATCACCCACTGTCCTGGTACTACATCACGTCTCCTTCAGGAGTCCCACGTCTCTGTTACATGTGTTTGTTACCATCACCCACTGTCCTGGTACTACATCACGTCTCCCTTCAGGAGTCCCACGTCTCTGTTACATGTGTTTGTTACCATCACCCACCGTCCTGGTACTACATCACGTCCCCCTTCAGGAGTCCCACGTCTCTGTTACATGTGTTTGTTACCATCACCCACTGTCCTGGTACTACATCACGTCCCCCTACAGGAGTTAATCCCCACGTCTCTGTTACATGTGTTTGTTACCATCACCCACTGTCCTGGTACTACATCACGTCCCCCTACAGGAGTTAATCCCCACGTCTCTGTTACATGTGTTTGTTACCATCACCCACTGTCCTGGTACTACATCACGTCCCCCTACAGGAGTTAATCCCCACGTCTCTGTTACATGTGTTTGTTACCATCACCCACTGTCCTGGTACTACATCACGTCTCCCTTCAGGAGTCCCACGTCTCTGTTACATGTGTTTGTTACCATCACCCACTGTCCTGGTACTACGTCACGTCCCCCTTCAGGAGTCCCACGTCTCTGTTACATGTGTTTGTTACCATCACCCACTGTCCTGGTACTACATCACGTCCCCCCTTCAGGAGTCTCACGTCTCTGTTACATGTGTTTGTTACCATCACCCACTGTCCTGGTACTACATCACGTCCCCTTCAGGAGTCTCACGTCTCTGTTACATGTGTTTGTTACCATCACCCACTGTCCTGGTACTACATCACGTCCCCCTTCAGGAGTCCCACGTCTCTGTTACATGTGTTTGTTACCATCACCCACTGTCCTGGTACTACATCACGTCCCCCTTCAGGAGTCCCACGTCTCTGTTACATGTGTTTGTTACCATCACCCACTGTCCTGGTACTACATCACGTCCCCTTCCGGAGTCCCACGTCTCTGTTACATGTGTTTGTTATCATCACCCACTGTCCTGGTACTACATCACGTCCCCCTTCAGGAGTCTCACGTCTCTGTTACATGTGTTTGTTACCATCACCCACTGTCCTGGTACTACATCACGTCCCCCTTCCGGAGTCCCACGTCTCTGTTACATGTGTTTGTTACCATCACCCACTGTCCTGGTACTACATCACGTCCCCTTCAGGAGTCTCACGTCTCTGTTACATGTGTTTGTTACCATCACCCACTGTCCTGGTACTACATCACGTCTCCCTTCCGGAGTCTCACGTCTCTGTTACATGTGTTTGTTACCATCACCCACTGTCCTGGTACTACATCACGTCCCCTTCAGGAGTCTCACGTCTCTGTTACATGTGTTTGTTATCATCACCCACTGTCCTGGTACTACGTCACGTCCCCCTACAGGAGTTAATCCCCACGTCTCTGTTACATGTGTTTGTTACCATCACCCACTGTCCCGGTACTACATCACGTCCCCCTTCAGGAGTCCCACGTCTCTGTTACATGTGTTTGTTACCATCACCCACTGTCCTGGTACTACATCACGTCCCCCTACAGGAGTTAATCCCCACGTCTCTGTTACATGTGTTTGTTACCATCACCCACTGTCCTGGTACTACATCACGTCCCCCTACAGGAGTTAATCCCCACGTCTCTGTTACATGTGTTTGTTACCATCACCCACTGTCCTGGTACTACATCACGTCCCCCTACAGGAGTTAATCCCCACGTCTCTGTTACATGTGTTTGTTACCATCACCCACTGTCCTGGTACTACATCATGTCTCCCTTCAGGAGTCCCACGTCTCTGTTACATGTGTTTGTTACCATCACCCACTGTCCTGGTACTACATCACGTCCCCCTTCAGGAGTCTCACGTCTCTGTTACATGTGTTTGTTATCATCACCCACTGTCCTGGTACTACGTCACGTCCCCCTACAGGAGTTAATCCCCACGTCTCTGTTACATGTGTTTGTTACCATCACCCACTGTCCCGGTACTACATCACGTCCCCCTTCAGGAGTCCCACGTCTCTGTTACATGTGTTTGTTACCATCACCCACTGTCCTGGTACTACATCACGTCCCCCTACAGGAGTTAATCCCCACGTCTCTGTTACATGTGTTTGTTACCATCACCCACTGTCCTGGTACTACATCACGTCCCCCTACAGGAGTTAATCCCCACGTCTCTGTTACATGTGTTTGTTACCATCACCCACTGTCCTGGTACTACATCACGTCTCCCTTCAGGAGTCCCACGTCTCTGTTACATGTGTTTGTTACCATCACCCACTGTCCTGGTACTACATCACGTCTCCCTTCATGAGTCCCACGTCTCTGTTACATGTGTTTGTTACCATCACCCACTGTCCTGGTACTACATCACGTCCCCCTTCAGGAGTCCCACGTCTCTGTTACATGTGTTTGTTACCATCACCCACTGTCCTGGTACTACATCACGTCCCCCTACAGGAGTTAATCCCCACGTCTCTGTTACATGTGTTTGTTACCATCACCCACTGTCCTGGTACTACATCACGTCCCCTACAGGAGTTAATCCCCACGTCTCTGTTACATGTGTTTGTTACCATCACCCACTGTCCTGGTACTACATCACGTCCCCTACAGGAGTTAATCCCCACGTCTCTGTTACATGTGTTTGTTACCATCACCCACTGTCCTGGTACTACATCACGTCTCCCTTCAGGAGTCCCACGTCTCTGTTACATGTGTTTGTTACCATCACCCACTGTCCTGGTACTACGTCACGTCCCCTTCAGGAGTCCCACGTCTCTGTTACATGTGTTTGTTACCATCACCCACTGTCCTGGTACTACATCACGTCCCCTTCAGGAGTCTCACGTCTCTGTTACATGTGTTTGTTACCATCACCCACTGTCCTGGTACTACATCACGTCCCCCTTCAGGAGTCTCACGTCTCTGTTACATGTGTTTGTTACCATCACCCACTGTCCTGGTACTACATCACGTCCCCTTCAGGAGTCCCACGTCTCTGTTACATGTGTTTGTTATCATCACCCACTGTCCTGGTACTACATCACGTCCCCCTTCAGGAGTCTCACGTCTCTGTTACATGTGTTTGTTACCATCACCCACTGTCCTGGTACTACATCACGTCCCCTTCAGGAGTCCCACGTCTCTGTTACATGTGTTTGTTACCATCACCCACTGTCCTGGTACTACATCACGTCCCCTTCCGGAGTCCCACGTCTCTGTTACATGTGTTTGTTATCATCACCCACTGTCCTGGTACTACATCACGTCCCCTTCAGGAGTCTCACGTCTCTGTTACATGTGTTTGTTACCATCACCCACTGTCCTGGTACTACATCACGTCCCCTTCAAGAGTCTCACGTCTCTGTTACATGTGTTTGTTATCATCACCCACTGTCCTGGTACTACGTCACGTCCCCCTACAGGAGTTAATCCCCACGTCTCTGTTACATGTGTTTGTTACCATCACCCACTGTCCCGGTACTACATCACGTCCCCCTTCAGGAGTCCCACGTCTCTGTTACATGTGTTTGTTACCATCACCCACTGTCCTGGTACTACATCACGTCCCCCTACAGGAGTTAATCCCCACGTCTCTGTTACATGTGTTTGTTACCATCACCCACTGTCCTGGTACTACATCACGTCCCCCTACAGGAGTTAATCCCCACGTCTCTGTTACATGTGTTTGTTACCATCACCCACTGTCCTGGTACTACATCACGTCCCCCTACAGGAGTTAATCCCCACGTCTCTGTTACATGTGTTTGTTACCATCACCCACTGTCCTGGTACTACATCATGTCTCCCTTCAGGAGTCCCACGTCTCTGTTACATGTGTTTGTTACCATCACCCACTGTCCTGGTACTACATCACGTCTCCCTTCAGGAGTTAATCCCCACGTCTCTGTTACATGTGTTTGTTACCATCACCCACTGTCCTGGTACTACATCACGTCCCCCTTCCGGAGTCTCACGTCTCTGTTACATGTGTTTGTTACCATCACCCACTGTCCTGGTACTACATCACGTCCCCTTACGGAGTCCCACGTCTCTGTTACATGTGTTTGTTACCATCACCCACTGTCCTGGTACTACATCACGTCCCCCTTCAGGAGTCCCACGTCTCTGTTACATGTGTTTGTTACCATCACCCACTGTCCTGGTACTACATCACGTCTCCCTTCAGGAGTCCCACGTCTCTGTTACATGTGTTTGTTACCATCACCCACTGTCCTGGTACTACATCACGTCCCCCTTCAGGAGTCCCACGTCTCTGTTACATGTGTTTGTTACCATCACCCACTGTCCTGGTACTACATCACGTCCCCTTCAGGAGTCTCACGTCTCTGTTACATGTGTTTGTTACCATCACCCACTGTCCTGGTACTACATCACGTCCCACTACATCACGTCCCCTTCAGGAGTCCCACGTCTCTGTTACATGTGTTTGTTACCATCACCCACTGTCCTGGTACTACATCACGTCCCCCTACAGGAGTTAATCCCCACGTCTCTGTTACATGTGTTTGTTACCATCACCCACTGTCCTGGTACTACATCACGTCCCCCTACAGGAGTTAATCCCCACGTCTCTGTTACATGTGTTTGTTACCATCACCCACTGTCCTGGTACTACATCACGTCCCCCTACAGGAGTTAATCCCCCCACTGTCTCTGTTACATGTGTTTGTTACCATCACCCACTGTCCTGGTACTACATCACGTCTCCCTTCAGGAGTCCCACGTCTCTGTTACATGTGTTTGTTACCATCACCCACTGTCCTGGTACTACATCACGTCCCCCTTCAGGAGTCTCACGTCTCTGTTACATGTGTTTGTTACCATCACCCACTGTCCTGGTACTACATCACGTCCCCCTTCAGGAGTCCCACGTCTCTGTTACATGTGTTTGTTACCATCACCCACTGTCCTGGTACTACATCACGTCTCCCTACAGGAGTCTCACGTCTCTGTTACATGTGTTTGTTACCATCACCCACTGTCCTGGTACTACATCACGTCCCCCTTCCGGAGTCTCACGTCTCTGTTACATGTGTTTGTTACCATCACCCACTGTCCTGGTACTACATCACTTCCCCCTTTAGGAGTCCCACGTCTCTGTTACATGTGTTTGTTACCATCACCCACTGTCCTGGTACTACATCACGTCCCCCTTCCGGAGTCTCACGTCTCTGTTACATGTGTTTGTTACCATCACCCACTGTCCTGGTACTACATCACGTCCCCCTACAGGAGTCCCACGTCTCTGTTACATGTGTTTGTTACCATCACCCACTGTCCTGGTACTACATCACGTCTCCCTACAGGAGTCCCACGTCTCTGTTACATGTGTTTGTTACCATCACCCACTGTCCTGGTACTACATCACGTCCCCCTTCAGGAGTCCCACGTCTCTGTTACATGTGTTTGTTACCATCACCCACTGTCCTGGTACTACATCACGTCTCCCTACAGGAGTCCCACGTCTCTGTTACATGTGTTTGTTACCATCACCCACTGTCCTGGTACTACATCACGTCTCCCTACAGGAGTCCCACGTCTCTGTTACATGTGTTTGTTACCATCACCCACTGTCCTGGTACTACATCACGTCCCCCTTCAGGAGTCTCACGTCTCTGTTACATGTGTTTGTTACCATCACCCACTGTCCTGGTACTACATCACGTCTCCCTACAGGAGTCTCACGCCTCTGTTACATGTGTTTGTTACCATCACCCACTGTCCTGGTACTACATCACGTCCCCTACAGGAGTTAATCCCCCCCGTCTCTGTTACATGTGTTTGTTACCATCACCCACTGTCCTGGTACTACATCACGTCCCCCTTCCGGAGTCTCACGTCTCTGTTACATGTGTTTGTTACCATCACCCACTGTCCTGGTACTACATC